>NW_027193270.1:0-164982 GCF_032444005.1 Ranitomeya imitator
GTCAGTATCACACAGGAGAGGATTAGATACACGGCTCAGCAGTCAGTATCACACAGGAGAGGATTAGATACACAGCTCAGCAGTCAGTATCACACAGGATAGGATTAGATACACGGCTCAGCAGTCAGTATCACACAGGAGAGGATTAGATACACGGCTCAGCAGTCAGTATCACACAGGAGAGGATTAGATACACAGCTCAGCAGTCAGTATCACACAGGAGAGGATTAGATACACGGCTCAGCAGTCAGTATCACACAGGAGAGGATTAGATACACGGCTCAGCAGTCAGTATCACACAGGAGAGGATTAGATACACGGCTCAGCAGTCAGTATCACACAGGAGAGGATTAGATACACGGCTCAGCAGTCAGTATCACACAGGACAGGATTAGATACACGGCTCAGCAGTCAGTATCACACAGGAGAGGATTAGATACACAGCTCAGCAGTCAGTATCACACAGGAGAGGATTAGATACACAGCTCAGCAGTCAGTATCACACAGGACAGGATTAGATACACGGCTCAGCAGTCAGTATCACACAGGAGAGGATTAGATACACGGCTCAGCAGTCAGTATCACACAGGATAGGATTAGATACACGGCTCAGCAGTCAGTATCACACAGGAGAGGATTAGATACACGGCTCAGCAGTCAGTATCACACAGGAGAGGATTAGATACACAGCTCAGCAGTCAGTATCACACAGGAGAGGATTAGATACACGGCTCAGCAGTCAGTATCACACAGGAGAGGATTAGATACACGGCTCAGCAGTCAGTATCACACAGGAGAGGATTAGATACACGGCTCAGCAGTCAGTATCACACAGGATAGGATTAGATACACGGCTCAGCAGTCAGTATCACACAGGAGAGGATTAGATACACGGCTCAGCAGTCAGTATCACACAGGATAGGATTAGATACACAGCTCAGCAGTCAGTATCACACAGGATAGGATTAGATACACGGCTCAGCAGTCAGTATCACACAGGAGAGGATTAGATACACGGCTCAGCAGTCAGTATCACACAGGACAGGATTAGATACACGGCTCAGCAGTCAGTATCACACAGGAGAGGATTAGATACACGGCTCAGCAGTCAGTATCACACAGGATAGGATTAGATACACGGCTCAGCAGTCAGTATCACACAGGAGAGGATTAGATACACGGCTCAGCAGTCAGTATCACACAGGAGAGGATTAGATACACAGCTCAGCAGTCAGTATCACACAGGAGAGGATTAGATACACGGCTCAGCAGTCAGTATCACACAGGAGAGGATTAGATACACGGCTCAGCAGTCAGTATCACACAGGATAGGATTAGATACACGGCTCAGCAGTCAGTATCACACAGGAGAGGATTAGATACACAGCTCAGCAGACAGTATCACACAGGATAGGATTAGATACACAGCTCAGCAGTCAGTATCACACAGGATAGGATTAGATACACGGCTCAGCAGACAGTATCACACAGGAGAGGATTAGATACACGGCTCAGCAGTCAGTATCACACAGGATAGGATTAGATACACGGCTCAGCAGTCAGTATCACACAGGAGAGGATTAGATACACGGCTCAGCAGTCAGTATCACACAGGAGAGGATTAGATACACAGCTCAGCAGTCAGTATCACACAGGATAGGATTAGATACACGGCTCAGCAGTCAGTATCACACAGGAGAGGATTAGATACACGGCTCAGCAGTCAGTATCACACAGGAGAGGATTAGATACACAGCTCAGCAGTCAGTATCACACAGGAGAGGATTAGATACACGGCTCAGCAGTCAGTATCACACAGGACAGGATTAGATACACGGCTCAGCAGTCAGTATCACACAGGAGAGGATTAGATACACGGCTCAGCAGTCAGTATCACACAGGAGAGGATTAGATACACAGCTCAGCAGTCAGTATCACACAGGACAGGATTAGATACACGGCTCAGCAGTCAGTATCACACAGGAGAGGATTAGATACACAGCTCAGCAGTCAGTATCACACAGGAGAGGATTAGATACACAGCTCAGCAGTCAGTATCACACAGGACAGGATTAGATACACGGCTCAGCAGTCAGTATCACACAGGAGAGGATTAGATACACGGCTCAGCAGTCAGTATCACACAGGATAGGATTAGATACACGGCTCAGCAGTCAGTATCACACAGGAGAGGATTAGATACACGGCTCAGCAGTCAGTATCACACAGGAGAGGATTAGATACACAGCTCAGCAGTCAGTATCACACAGGAGAGGATTAGATACACGGCTCAGCAGTCAGTATCACACAGGATAGGATTAGATACACGGCTCAGCTGCGGTTCCGTCTCCTCCTCTCTCCGCCCCGGTCGCTGCTGATTGGACGGAGCCTCTTCCTGCTGCCGGAGCTGCGGCCCTGATATCGGGGTCTCCTCCACCGCTAACTGTGAGTACAGGACCCCAATGTACAGAGGTGTCAGGAGCGAACACCCCCCACTGCTGAGACTTGTAGTTCTGGAGCCGCTGATTGGTCTGTGGATTTGGTGGTTACATTGTTTACAAATATTGTCACAAAGTATCAACACAACAACAACAAAGGAGGAGGAAGAGGAGGAGAGGGCGGGGACTGCTGACATACTCTGTGCTGCTGAGTAATGTGCTGAGAATGGAGATGTCACCTGCAGTCCCATGTAACACTACGTATAACACATTGATAAGTCCTTGATACGTTAGATGTCACCTGCAGTCCCATGTAACACCATGTATAACACCTTGATAAGTCCTTGATACGTTAGATTTTCCCTGCAGTCCCATGTAACACAACGTATAACACATTGATAAGTCCTTGATACGTTAGATGTCCCCTGCAGTCCCATGTAACACCATGTATAACACATTGATAAGTCCTTGATGCCTTAGATGTCCCCTGCAGTCCCATGTAACACCACGTATAACACATTGATAAAATGCTTGATGCGTTAGATGTCCCCTGCAGTCCCATGTAACACCACGTATAACACATTGATAAAGTCCTTGATGCGTTAGATGTCCCCTGCAGTCCCATGTAACACAACATATAACACATTGATAAGTCCTTGATGCATTCGATGTCCCCTGCAGTCCCATGTAACACCACGTATAACACATTGATAAGTCCTTGATACGTTAGATGCCCCCTGCAGTCCCATGTAACACCATGTATAACACCTTGATAAGTCCTTGATACGTTAGATGTCCCCTGCAGTCCCATGTAACACCATGTATAACACATTGATAAGTCCTTGATGCGTTAGATGTCCCCTGCAGTCCCATGTAACACCATGTATAACACATTGATAAGTCCTTGATACGTTAGATGTCCCCTGCAGTCCCATGTAACACCACGTATAACACATTGATAAGTCCTTGATGTGTTAGATGTCCCCCGCAGTCCCATGTAACACCACGTATAACACATTGATAAGTCCTTGATGCGTTAGATGTCCCCTGCAGTCCCATGTAACACCACGTATAACACATTGATAAGTCCTTGATGCGTTAGATGTCCCCTGCAGTCCCATGTAACACCACGTATAACACATTGATAATTCCTTGATGCGTTAGATGTCCCCTGCAGTCCCATGTAACACCACGTATAACACATTGATAAGTCCTTGATACGTTAGATGTCCCCTGCAGTCCCATGTAACACCACGTATAACACATTGATAAAATGCTTGATGCGTTAGATGTCCCCTGCAGTCCCATGTAACACAACGTATAACACATTGATAAAGTCTTTGATGCGTTAGATGTCCCCTGCAGTCCCATGTAACACAACATATAACACATTGATAAGTCCTTGATGCATTCGATGTCCCCTGCAGTCCCATGTAACACAACGTATAACACATTGATAAGTCCTTGATACGTTAGCTTGCCCCTGCAGTCCCATGTAACACCATGTATAACACCTTGATAAGTCCTTGATGCGTTAGATGTCCCCTGCAGTCCCATGTAACACCATGTATAACACCTTGATAAGTCCTTGATACGTTAGATGTCCCCTGCAGTCCCATGTAACACCACGTACAACACATTGATAAGTCCTTGATACGTTAGATGTCCCCTGCAGTCCCATGTAACACCACGTATAACACATTGATAAGTCCTTGATGCGTTAGATGTCCCCTGCAGTCCCATGTAACACCACGTATAACACATTGATAAGTCCTTGATACGTTAGATGTCCCCTGCAGTCCCATGTAACACCACGTATAACACATGGATAAGTCCTTGATACGTTAGATGTCCCCTGCAGTCCCATGTAACACCACGTATAACACATTGATAAGTCCTTGATGCGTTAGATGTCCCCTGCAGTCCCATGTAACGCCACGTATAACACCTTGATAAGTCCTTGATACGTTAGATGTCCCCTGCAGTCCCATGTAACACCACGTATAACACATTGATAAGTCCTTGATGCGTTAGATGTCCCCTGCAGTCCCATGTAACACCACGTATAACACCTTGATAAGTCCTTGATACGTTAGATGTCCCCTGCAGTCCCATGTAACACCACGTATAACACATTGATAAGTCCTTCATGCGTTAGATGTCCCCTGCAGTCCCATGTAATACCATGTATAACACATTGATAAGTCCTTGATGCGTTAGATGTCCCCTGCAGTCCCATGTAACACCACGTATAACACCTTGATAAGTCCTTGATACGTTATATGTCCCCTGCAGTCCCATGTAACACCACGTATAACACATTGATAAGTCCTTCATGCGTTAGATGTCCCCTGCAGTCCCATGTAACACCACGTATAACACATTGATAAGTCCTTGATGCGTTAGATGTCCCCTGCAGTCCCATGTAACACACTCGCCGTGTGCATGCCTGTGGTTGGTGCCGTGGGGTGTCTCCGCTCCCCACCATCGGGGACCCGCGGTCTTCTCCTCTCGTCCTGTATGGATCTTGGCCCAGGGATTACTTGGTGCTCAGAGCTGTCGGGGATTATGGCAGCCTTGCTGGGATTATGGGAATTACTGACACAGGAAATCTCTTTATCTCTGCAGGTGAGACCTGAGTGTCCGCGTCTCCTCCATCTGTAGGACATCATGGCCGAGGTCAGGGAGGTGGACGACTTCCTGATGTATTTCATCTTGTTGGAGAAGGTCCCGGTGGGCGCTCGGACGGTGGAGTCCGGTAGATTGTGCTGCATGAGTGAGGAGTCCTATATCCAGAAAGTGACCGAGGATCAGAGCATGGCCCACTCCCTCAGTGTCACGGTCATCGAGGAGAACGTCATGATAGATGTGGATGTCAATGTTCTTCAGCCTCTGAGCCAGAAAAAAGCCGCCCTCCTCCTGGCCATCCGCAACCCAACAGAGAGGCTGAACTGCTTCCTGGACAGGGGGCTCCTGGAGGATGTCCATGCCAAGGTCGGTCAGAGGGTCCTGGTGGAGCATGAGCAGAAGCTTTATCCAGCACTGGTTCATTACGTGGGCAACACCCTGGACACCAGCACCTTACTGCCCCCCGTCTATATTGGAGTGGAGCTGGAGGTGGGTGACATTCTGAGATGCCAGTGGTGTCGGGCCGGCCAAAGACTTCTCTGTCGTGGTCTCTACTATTGGGGGGGTGGGTGGTACTGTAAACCGAGGCGTAGGCGACCACTGGTGGATGGTCACCATAGGAGGATACGTGATGGGGCATGGGTGTCGTGGTATCAGTGAGGGGCAGCAATTCTTTGGGTTGGGCTACAGCACAGTTGGGTGTTAAGCACGGAGGATCTAGGAGGGGCTTTATGGTGCCACCATTTGTGGATGGGTTATGCTTTAAGCAGAAGTTTAGCAATGCACTTTAAGGTGGCTTCAGACTGTGGCCTATAAGTCCTTATAGAAAGAGGCACATTGGTTTCACTATGGGGGGTCATCCTCCCGAGGTCACTGAAAGCCGGCGATGGTTCTCATATCTATATATATATATATATACTAGATGGTGGCCCGATTCTTCCGCATCGGGTATTCTAGAATATGTATGTATGTATGTATATAGCAGCCACATAGTATATAGCACAGCCACGTAGTATATAGCACAGCTACGTAATATATAGCACAGCCACGTAGTATATAACACTGCCCACGCAGTATATAACACAGCCCACGCAGTATATAGCGCTGCCCACGCAGTATATAACACTGCCCACGCAGTATATAACACTGCCCACGCAGTATATAACACTGCTCACGCAGTATATAACACTGCCCACGCAGTATATAACACTGCCCACGCAGTATATAACACTGCCCACGCAGTATATAACACAGCCCACGCAGTATATAGCGCTGCCCACGCAGTATATAGCGCTGCCCACGCAGTATATAGCGCTGCCCACGCAGTATATAACTCTGCCCACGCAGTATATAACACTGCTCACGCAGTATATAACACTGCCCACGCAGTATATAACACTGCCCACGCAGTATATAACACTGCCCACGCAGTACATAGCGCTGCCCACGCAGTACATAGCGCTGCCCACGCAGTATATAACGCTGCCCACGCAGTATATAGCGCTGCCCACGCAGTATATAGCGCTGCCCACGCAGTATATAGCGCTGCCCACGCAGTATATAGCGCTGCCCAGGCAGTATATAACACTGCTCACGCAGTATATAACACTGCCCACGCAGTATATAACACTGCCCACGCAGTATATAACACTGCCCACGCAGTATATAACACTGCCCACGCAGTATATAACACTGCACACGCAGTATATAACACTGCCCACGCAGTATATAACACTGCCCACGCAGTATATAACACTGCCCACGCAGTATATAACACAGCCCACGCAGTATATAGCGCTGCCCACGCAGTATATAACACTGCCCACGCAGTATATAACACTGCTCACGCAGTATATAACACTGCCCACGCAGTATATAACACTGCCCACGCAGTATATAACACTGCCCACGCAGTATATAACACTGCCCACGCAGTATATAACACTGCCCACGCAGTATATAACACAGCCCACGCAGTATATAGCGCTGCCCACGCAGTATATAGCGCTGCCCACGCAGTATATAGCGCTGCCCACGCAGTATATAACGCAGCCCACGCAGTATATAGCGCTGCCCACGCAGTATATAACACTGCCCACGCAGTATATAACACTGCCCACGCAGTATATAACGCAGCCCACGCAGTATATAGCGCTGCCCACGCAGTATATAGCGCTGCCCACGCAGTATATAGCGCTGCCCACGCAGTATATAACACTGCCCAGGCAGTATATAACACTGCTCACGCAGTATATAACACTGCCCACGCAGTATATAACACTGCCCACGCAGTATATAACACTGCCCACGCAGTATATAACACTGCCCACGCAGTATATAACACTGCACACGCAGTATATAACACTGCCCACGCAGTATATAACACTGCCCACGCAGTATATAACACTGCCCACGCAGTATATAACACAGCCCACGCAGTATATAGCGCTGCCCACGCAGTATATAACACTGCCCACGCAGTATATAACACTGCTCACGCAGTATATAACACTGCCCACGCAGTATATAACACTGCCCACGCAGTATATAACACTGCCCACGCAGTATATAACACTGCCCACGCAGTATATAACACAGCCCACGCAGTATATAGCGCTGCCCACGCAGTATATAGCGCTGCCCACGCAGTATATAGCGCTGCCCACGCAGTATATAGCGCTGCCCACGCAGTATATAACACTGCCCAGTCAGTATATAACACTGCCCACGCAGTATATAACACTGCCCACGCAGTACATAGCGCTGCCCACGCAGTATATAACACTGCCCACGCAGTATATAGCACTGCCCACGCAGTATATAGCGCTGCCCACGCAGTATATAGCGCTGCCCACGCAGTATATAGCACTGCCCATGCAGTATATAACACAGGCACGTAGTGTATAACATTGCCCACGTAGTATATAACACTGCCCACGCAGTATATAGCGCTGCCCACGCAGTATATAGCGCTGCCCACGCAGTATATAGCGCTGCCCACGCAGTATATAGCGCTGCCCACGCAGTATATAACACTGCCCACGCAGTATATAACACTGCCCACGCAGTATATAACACTGCCCACGCAGTATATAACACTGCCCACGCAGTATATAACACAGCCCACGCAGTATATAGCGCTGCCCACGCAGTATGTAGCGCTGCCCACGCAGTATATAGCCCTGCCCAGGCAGTATATAACACTGCCCACGCAGTATATAACACTGCCCAGGCAGTATATAACACTGCCCACGCAGTATATAACACTGCCCACGCAGTACATAGCTCTGCCCACGCAGTATATAACACTGCCCACGCAGTATATAGCGCTGCCCACGCAGTATATAGCGCTGCCCACGCAGTATATAGCGCTGCCCACGCACTATATAGCGCTGCCCACGCAGTATATAGCACTGCCCATGCAGTATATAACACAGGCACGTAGTGTATAACATTGCCCATGTAGTATATAACACAGCCCACGTAGTATATAGCAGCCTCGCAGTATATAACACAGCCCAAGTACTATATAGCACTGTGGGAACCTTATCCCTGTTAAAAAAAAGAATGAAAATAAAAAATAGTTATATACTTACTCTCAGGCGTCCAGCGAAGCTATCCCGATGCGATGCGGCCGCAAGCTTCTTTTCCCAGCGATGCGTTGCGAAATTACCCAGATGACTTAGCGGTCTCGCGAGACCGGTAAGTCATCTGGGTAATTTCGCAATGCATCGCTGGGAACAGAAGCTGGCGGTAGCCTCGCGCGCATCGGTGGACGACGGAAGGTGAGTATATAATGATTTTTTATTTTTTTAATTATTTTTAACATTAGATCTTTTTACTATTGATGCTGCATAGGCCGCATCAATAGTAAAAACTTGGTCACACAGGGTTAATAGTGGCGGTAACGGACTGTGTTACACCGCGGCATAACGCGTTCCGTTAACGCTGCCATTAACCCTGTGTGAGCGCTGACTGGAGGGGAGTATGGAGGGGAGAATTTGCGGCCGGACTGTGCCCGTCGCTGATTGGTTGCGGCCTGCCAGCTGCGACCAATCAGCGGCACGGGATTTCCGTTACAGACAGACAAACAGACGGAAGTACCCCTTAGACGATTACATTGATAGATAACTAGTGTATGTATGTGTGTGTGTATGTGTGTATCGACGATGATGTCATAATGGTTGCCAATGAAAAGATGATGTCATAATAGGTTGCAATCGTGACGGTTATTTCAATGGTTGCCATGGTGACAATGATGTCGATATGTGTGTATGACGAGGTCATAATGGTTGCCATGGCAACGATGATGTCATAAAGGTTGCCATGGCGAAGATGATATCATAATGGTTGCTATGTTGACGATGATGTCATAATAGGTTGCCATGATGACTGTTATGTCATAATGGTTGCCATGGTAACGATGATGTCATAATAGGTTGCCATGGTGACTATGATGTAAGAATGGTTGCCATGGCGAAGATGATGTCATAAAGGGGATATGGGCACGGAACTATAAGATGGAGGATGTGTGATGGGTATATGGGCACAGGACTATGGGGAGGAGGATATGTATGATGGGTATATGGGCACGAGACTATGGGATGGAGGGTGTGTATGATGGGTATATGGGCATGGGACTATGGGATGGAGGATGTATGATGGGTATATGGGCATGGGACTATTGGATGGAGGGTGTGTATGATGGGTATATGGGCATGGGACTATGGGATGGAGGATATGTATGATGGGTATATGGGCACGAGACTATGGGATGGAGGGTGTGTATGATGGGTATATGGGCATGGGACTATGGGATGGAGGATGTATGATGGGTATATGGGCATGGGACTATTGGATGGAGGATATGTATGATGGGTATATGGGCATGGGACTATTGGATGGAGGGTATGTATGATGGGTATATGGGCACGAGACTATGGGATGGAGGATGTATGATGGGTATATGGGCATGGGACTATTGGATGGAGGATGTGTATGATGGGTATATGGGCACGAGACTATGGGGAGGAGGATGTATGATGGGTATATGGGCATGGGACTATTGGATGGAGGATGTGTATGATGGGTATATGGGCACGAGACTATGGGGAGGAGGATGTATGATGGGTATATGGGCATGGGACTATTGGATGGAGGGTGTGTATGATGGGTATATGGGCACGAGACTATGGGGGGAGGATATGTATGATGGGTATATGGGCACGAGACTATGGGATGGAGGATATGTATGATGGGTATATGGGCACGAGACTATGGGGAGGAGGATGTATGATGGGTATATGGGCATGGGACTATTGGATGGAGGGTGTGTATGATGGGTATATGGGCACGGGACTATGGGATGGAGGATATGTATGATGGGTATATGGGCACGAGACTATGGGATGGAGGATATGTATGATGGGTATATGGGCACGAGACTATGGGATGGAGGGTGTGTATGATGGGTATATGGGCATGGGACTATGGGATGGAGGATATGTATGATGGGTATATGGGCATGGGACTATGGAGTGGAGGATAATCGTTATAATTTGTTATAACTAACCACAGTTACTTACAATGCCCGGGCAACTCCGGGATCTTCAGCTAGCGGGGAATGGGTATGGCGTTTGGGTATAGAGCTGCTATCAGAGAGATGGTCTTAGGTTTAGGCGGAGGCCTATTTGGGTGTGAGAATTGTTCTTGATTAAGGTGTAGTGCTCTCATAACTTAAGTTGGGGAGGAGTACTGTCAAGGTTGACTTTTGGTTGGGGAGGAGTAAAGTTAATGTTGGCATTTAAATGGGAAGGTTAGGGTTTTTGGTTGCCTTTAGGCTGTTGAGGAGTAAGTAATGGCTTTAAAATTGGAAAGTAAGAAGATTATGTTTGCCTTTAGATCAAAGAATAGAGTTACAGTCGGCTCATGGTTGTTGGAGTTAAGATTAGAATTGCCTTTAGGATGAGGAAGAGTAGGTTTAGTGTTAGCTTTAAGCTGTGGAGTAGGGTTAGTGTTGGTTTTAGGCTGGGAGCAGTAGGGATAGTGCAGGGTTTAGGTTGGGGTAGCGTAGGGTTAGAGGAGGCTTTAGGTTAGAGAGTAGAATGGTTGGTTTTAGGCTGTGGAGGTGTATGGATAGGGTTGGCTTTAGGCTGAGGAGATGCAGGGTTAGGGTTGGCTTTAGGCTGAGGAGTAGTACGGTCAGGGTTGGCTTTAGGCTGAGGAGGAGTACGGTCAGGGTTGGCTTTAGGCTGAGGAGATGCAGGGTTAGGGTTAGCTTTAGGCTGAGGAGGTGTACGGTCAGGGTTGGCTTTAGGCTGAGGAGGAGTACGGTCAGGGTTGGCTTTAGGCTGAGGAGGAGTACTGTCAGGGTTGGCTTTAGGCTGTGGAGGTGCAGAGTTAGGGTTAGCTTTAGGCTAAGGAGGAGCAGGGTTAGAGTTGGCTTTAGGCTGAGGAGGAGTACAGTCAGGGTTGGCTTTAGGCTGATAAAGAGCATATTTAGTGCTTACTTTTTGGCTGAGGAGGAGTACATTTGGGGATGTCTTTAGATTGGAGAGCAGTAGGATTAATTTTGGCTTTAGGCTCAGGAGGAGTAGAGTTATCGCTGGCTTTAGATCACGTTCAGTATTTGGTCAGTATTTCACATCAGTAGTTGTAGCCAAAACCAGGAGTAGGTGATAAATGCAGAAGTGGTGATATGTTTCTATTGTATTTTACTTTGATTGTTTTGGCTTCTAAATACTGATATAAAATACTGACCAAATACTGACAGTGTATACGTGGCCTTAGGGTGAGGAGGAATAGGATTAGCATTGTCTTTAGGCTGGGGAAGAGTAGGGTTGACTTTTGCTAGATGCTGAGCAGGAGTAGGGTTCTCACTGGCTTTAGGCTGGGGAGTTGTGGGGTTAGCATTGGTTTCAGAGTGAAGAAGAGTAGGATTAGAATTGGTTTTAGGTTGACAAGTAGTAGGGTTAGCCCTGGCCTTAGGCTGAGGAGCATAAGTGTTAGTATTGGCTTTTGGCTGAGGAGAAGAAGGGTTAGTATTGGCTTCATGGTGAGGAGGATTAGGAATAGCCCTAGCTTTAGACTGAGGATGAGTAGGGTTAGCGCTGGCTTTAGACTGAGGAGCTGTAGGGTTAGCGTTGGATTTAGGCTGAGGAGTAGTAGGGTTAGCCTTGGATTTATGCTGAGGAGGAGAAGGGTTAGCCTTGGCTTCAGGCTGACGAGCAGTAGGACTAGGATTGGCTTTATGCTGAGTAGGAGTAAGGTTTTCTTTAGGATCTGGATGTAGGTTTGGCATTAGACTGGACATAGAAGAATATACAATTACTAGATGGTGGCCCGATTCTAACACATCAGGTATTCTAGAATATGTGTGTAGTTTATTTATGAAGTTTTCAGAATAATACAATTTATACACAGGATTCGGCCATCCGGGCGCAACCAATTAGCGAAGCGTGGTTCAAATTCCGTGCCAATTCGCGGCCGGACTGCGCCTGTCGCTGATTGGTCACGCCCAGCCGCGAATAATCAGTGAAGCCAGGGCCTGCTCCAGGTTTTTAAGGGCCCTGGGTGAAAGAGTCTCAGTGTGCCCCCCTCTTTAACACATACCACGATTCATGATGCACAGATACAGCAGAGAAATATGCCACAGCCAAGTAGCATACAGCTCAAGTAGTATATAACACAGCCCACGTAGTATATAACACAGCCCACGTAGCATATAGCACAGCCCACATAGTATATAGCACAGCCCACGTAGTATATAGCACAGCCCACGTAGTATATAGCACGGCCCACATAGTATATTGCCCAGCCACGTAGTACATAGCACTGCCCCATAGTATATAGCACAGACACGTAGTATATTGCACAGCCACGTAGTATATTGCACAGCCACGTAGTATATTGCACAGCCACGTAATATATTGCACAGCCACGTATGTTATGGCCGGCAATCAGGCAACACAGCGTGCAGTAATCAGCGCACATACAGAGATCTGGCAATAACCAAAAACAATAGGACGAGCTCTGAGACGTGGAATCTCTGTAGACTGCAGTACCTGAACTATCCTCACACAACTGAAAGCAGCAGTGGATTGCGCCTATCAACTACCTATGCAACTCGGCACTGCCTGAGGAGCTGACTAGCCTGAAGATAGAAACACAAGCCTGACTTACCTCAGAGAAATACCCCAAAGGAATAGGCAGCCCCCCACATATAATGACTGTTAGCAAGATGAAAAGACAAACGTAGGAATGAAATAGATTCAGCAAAGTGAGGCCCGATATTCTAGACAGAGCGAGGATAGCAAAGAGAACTATGCAGTCTACAAAAAACCCTAAAACGAAAACCACGCAAAGGGGCAAAAAGACCCACCGTGCCGAACTAACAGCACGGCGGTGCACCCCTTTGCTTCTCAGAGCTTCCAGCAAAAGTTAATAGCAAGCTGGACAGAAAAAACAGAAAACAAACTAGAAGCACTTATCTAGCAGAGCAGCAGGCCCAAGGAAAGATGCAGTAGCTCAGATCCAACACTGGAACATTGACAAGGAGCAAGGAAGACAGACTCAGGTGGAGCTAAATAGCAAGGCAGCCAACGAGCTCACCAAAACACCTGAGGGAGGAAGCCCAGACACTGCAATACCACTTGTGACCACAGAAGTGAACTCAGCCACAGAATTCACAACAGTACCCCCCCCTTGAGGAGGGGTCACCGAACCCTCACCAGAACCCCCAGGCCGACCAGGATGAGCCACATGAAAGGCACGAACAAGATCTGGGGCATGGACATCAGAGGCAAAAACCCAGGAATTATCTTCCTGAGCATAACCCTTCCATTTGACCAGATACTGGAGTTTCCGTCTAGAGACACGAGAATCCAAAATCTTCTCCACAATATACTCCAATTCCCCCTCCACCAAAACAGGGGCAGGAGGCTCCACAGATGGAACCATAGGTGCCACGTATCTCCTCAACAACGACCTATGGAATACATTATGTATGGAAAAGGAGTCTGGGAGGGTCAGACGAAAAGACACCGGATTGAGAATCTCAGAAATCCTATACGGACCAATAAAACGAGGTTTAAATTTAGGAGAGGAAACCTTCATAGGTATATGACGAGAAGATAACCAAACCAGATCCCCAACACGAAGTCGGGGTCCCACACGGCGTCTGCGATTAGCGAAAAGCTGAGCCTTCTCCTGGGACAAGGTCAAATTGTCCACTACCTGAGTCCAGATCTGCTGCAACCTGTCCACCACATAATCCACACCAGGACAGTCCGAAGACTCAACCTGTCCTGAAGAGAAACGAGGATGGAACCCAGAATTGCAGAAAAATGGAGAGACCAAGGTAGCCGAGCTGGCCCGATTATTAAGGGCGAACTCAGCCAACGGCAAAAATGACACCCAATCATCCTGGTCAGCGGAAACAAAACATCTCAGATATGTTTCCAAGGTCTGATTGGTTCGTTCGGTCTGGCCATTAGTCTGAGGATGGAAGGCCGAAGAAAAAGATAGGTCAATGCCCATCCTACCACAAAAGGCTCGCCAGAACCTCGAGACAAACTGGGAACCTCTGTCAGAAACAATATTCTCAGGAATGCCATGTAAACGAACCACATGCTGGAAGAACAAAGGCACCAAATCAGAGGAGGAAGGCAATTTAACCAAGGGCACCAGATGGACCATTTTAGAAAAGCGATCACAGACCACCCAAATGACCGACATTTTTTGAGAAACGGGAAGGTCAGAAATGAAATCCATCGAAATATGTGTCCAAGGCCTCTTCGGGACCGGCAAGGGCAAAAGCAACCCACTGGCACGTGAACAGCAGGGCTTAGCCCTAGCACAAATTCCACAGGACTGCACAAAAGCACGCACATCCCGTGACAGAGATGGCCACCAGAAGGATCTAGCAACCAACTCCCTGGTACCAAAGATTCCTGGATGACCGGCCAGCACCGAACAATGAAGTTCAGAGATAACTCTACTAGTCCACCTATCAGGGACGAACAGTTTCTCGGCCGGACAACGATCAGGTTTATTAGCCTGAAATTTCTGCAACACTCTCCGCAAATCAGGGGAGATGGCAGACACAATGACTCCTTCCTTGAGGATACTCGCCGGCTCAGATAACCCCGGAGAGTCGGGCACAAAACTCCTAGACAGAGCATCCGCCTTCACATTTTTAGAGCCCGGAAGGTATGAAATCACAAAATCAAAACGAGCAAAAAATAACGACCAACGGGCCTGTCTAGGATTCAAGCGCTTGGCAGACTCAAGATAAGTAAGGTTCTTATGATCAGTCAAAACCACCACGCGATGCTTAGCACCCTCAAGCCAATGACGCCACTCCTCGAATGCCCACTTCATGGCCAGCAACTCTCGGTTGCCCACATCATAATTACGCTCAGCAGCAGAAAATTTCCTGGAAAAGAAAGCACATGGTTTGAACACTGAGCAACCAGAACCTCTCTGTGACAAAACCGCCCCTGCACCAATCTCAGAAGCATCAACCTCGACCTGGAACGGAAGAGAAACATCAGGTTGACACAACACAGGGGCACAGCAAAAACGACGCTTCAACTCCTGAAAAGCTTCCACGGCAGCAGAAGACCAATTAACCAAATCAGCACCCTTCTTGGTCAAATCGGTCAATGGTCTGGCAATGCTAGAAAAATTACAGATGAAGCGACGATAAAAATTAGCAAAGCCCAGGAATTTCTGCAGACTTTTTAGAGATGTCGGCTGAGTCCAATCCTGGATGGCCCGAACCTTAACCGGATCCATCTCGATAGTAGAAGGGGAAAAGATGAACCCCAAAAATGAAACTTTCTGCACACCGAAGAGACACTTTGATCCCTTCACGAACAAGGAATTAGCACGCAGTACCTGGAAAACCATTCTGACTTGCTTCACATGAGACTCCCAATCATCTGAGAAGATCAAAATGTCATCCAAGTAAACAATCAAGAATTTATCCAGATACTCACGGAAAATGTCATGCATAAAAGACTGAAAAACAGATGGAGCATTGGCAAGTCCGAACGGCATCACCAGATACTCAAAATGACCCTCGGGCGTATTAAATGCCGTTTTCCATTCATCTCCCTGCCTGATTCTCACCAGATTATACGCACCACGAAGATCAATCTTAGTAAACCAACTAGCCCCCTTAATCCGAGCAAACAAGTCAGAAATCAATGGCAAGGGATACTGAAACTTAACAGTGATCTTATTAAGAAGGCGGTAATCAATACACGGTCTTAGCGAACCATCCTTCTTGGCTACAAAAAAGAACCCTGCTCCCAATGGTGACGACGATGGGCGAATATGTCCCTTCTCCAGGGACTCCTTCACATAACTGCGCATAGCGGTGTGTTCAGGTACGGACAAATTAAATAAACGACCCTTAGGGAATTTACTACCAGGAATCAAATCGATAGCACAATCACAATTCCTATGCGGAGGTAGGGCATCAGACTTGGACTCTTCAAATACATCCTGAAAGTCCGACAAGAACTCTGGGATGTCAGAAGGAATGGATGACGAAATAGACAAAAATGGAACATCACCATGTACTCCCTGACAACCCCAGCTGGTTACCGACATAGAGTTCCAATCCAATACTGGATTATGGGTTTGTAGCCATGGCAACCCCAACACGACCACATCATGCAAATTATGCAGTACCAGAAAGCGAATAACTTCCTGATGTGCAGGAGCCATGCACATGGTCAGCTGGGCCCAGTACTGAGGCTTATTCTTGGCCAAAGGTGTAGCATCAATTCCTCTCAACGGAATAGGACACCGCAAAGGCTCCAAGAAAAATCCACAACGTTTAGCATAATCCAAATCCATCAGATTCAGGGCAGCGCCTGAATCCACAAACGCCATGACAGAATATGATGACAAAGAGCACACTAAGGTAATGGACAAAAGGAATTTGGACTGTACAGTACCAATAACGGCAGAGCTATCGAACCGCCTAGTGCGTTTAGGACAATTAGAAATAGCATGAGTAGAATCACCACAATAGAAACACAGTCTGTTCAGACGTCTGTGTTCGTGCCGTTCTACTTTAGTCATAGTCCTGTCGCACTGCATAGGCTCAGGCTTACTCTCAGACAATACCGCCAGATGGTGCACAGATTTACGCTCGCGCAAGCGACGACCGATCTGAATGGCCAAGGACATAGACTCATTCAAACCAGCAGGCATAGGAAATCCCACCATTACATCCTTAAGAGCTTCAGAGAGACCCTTTCTGAACAAAGCCGCTAGTGCAGATTCATTCCACAGAGTGAGTACTGACCACTTTCTAAATTTCTGACAATATACTTCTACATCATCCTGACCCTGGCATAAAGCCAGCAGATTTTTCTCAGCTTGATCCACTGAATTAGGCTCATCGTAAAGCAATCCCAGCGCCTGGAAAAATGCATCAACATTACTCAATGCAGAATCTCCTGGTGCAAGAGAAAACGCCCAGTCCTGTGGGTCGCCGCGCAAAAAAGAAATAATAATCAAAACCTGTTGAATAGGATTACCAGAAGAATGAGGTTTCAAGGCCAAAAATAGCTTACAATTATTTCTGAAGCTCAGGAACTTAGTTCTGTCACCAAAAAACAAATCAGGAATCGGAATTCTTGGTTCTGGCATCGATTTCTGATCAATAGTATCTTGAATCTTTTGTACATTTACAACGAGATTATCCATTGAGGAGCACAGAGCCTGAATATCCATGTCCACAGCTGTGTCCTGAAGCACTCTAATGTCTAGGGGAAAAAAAAGACTGAAGACAGAGCTAAGAAAAAAAAATGATGTCAGGATTTCTTTTTTCCCTCTATTGGAAATCATTGGTTGGCTCCTTGTACTGTTATGGCCGGCAATCAGGCAACACAGCGTGCAGTAATCAGCGCACATACAGAGATCTGGCAATAACCAAAAACAATAGGACGAGCTCTGAGACGTGGAATCTCTGTAGACTGCAGTACCTGAACTATCCTCACACAACTGAAAGCAGCAGTGGATTGCGCCTATCAACTACCTATGCAACTCGGCACTGCCTGAGGAGCTGACTAGCCTGAAGATAGAAACACAAGCCTGACTTACCTCAGAGAAATACCCCAAAGGAATAGGCAGCCCCCCACATATAATGACTGTTAGCAAGATGAAAAGACAAACGTAGGAATGAAATAGATTCAGCAAAGTGAGACCCGATATTGTAGACAGAGCGAGGATAGCAAAGAGAACTATGCAGTCTACAAAAAACCCTAAAACGAAAACCACGCAAAGGGGCAAAAAGACCCACCGTGCCGAACTAACAGCACGGCGGTGCACCCCTTTGCTTCTCAGAGCTTCCAGCAAAAGTTAATAGCAAGCTGGACAGAAAAAACAGAAAACAAACTAGAAGCACTTATCTAGCAGAGCAGCAGGCCCAAGGAAAGATGCAGTAGCTCAGATCCAACACTGGAACATTGACAAGGAGCAAGGAAGACAGACTCAGGTGGAGCTAAATAGCAAGGCAGCCAACGAGCTCACCAAAACACCTGAGGGAGGAAGCCCAGAGACTGCAATACCACTTGTGACCACAGAAGTGAACTCAGCCACAGAATTCACAACACACGTAGTATATAGCACAGAGATGTAGTATATAACACAGCCCATGCAGTATATAACACAGGCCACGTAGTATAGAGCACAACGATGTAGTATATTGCCCAGCCGTGTAATATATACCACAGCCACGTAGTATATAGCACAGAGACGTAGTATATAACACGGCCCACACAGTATATAACACAGCCCACGTAGTATATTGCCCAGCCACGTAATATATTGCACAGCCACAATATCCAAAAAAAGAAAGAAATGTCCAGCTTCACCGAGTCCGTAAAAAAGCGATTTCTTTATTAACAAACTTTGAACATGGAGGATACAGACTTCAGCACAACCATATGGGTAAGAATCTCAACGCGTTTCTGGAGACTAGGCTCCCTTAATCATGACATTCTAAAAGACCCATGTATCCCACTTAAATAACCCTACACCGGAAAGCACACCGGTGGGATAAGTGATTGACGTAACTGATTTAAATAGTGGGCGTGAGATGAACATGTATTGAATGTTGCCCAACACAGTAATCTATCTGAACAACATACATATATAAAACAAAAAATGACAACAAAGCAAAAATATACAAATGATTGTACAAATTTAAAAAGATTTACACAATGAAATCTATAAATAATAAAATGTACATGTATAAAAAATTATTATTGTAAATTTGGACAATTATGCCTACATTTGTAGATAAACCAATAACTTTATTACAGCAGCAAATGTAAACTAGCAAAATTACAAAAGAAAAAAGAATTCAAAAAATTTAATACAAGAGGCAAGAGCAAAAATGTTCATGAGTAAGTATAATCGCAGGCTCGAGACGCAACAAGTGTGCTTGTGGCACTGAAATAATAGGTACTTGTATGTTTTGACATATACTAAGCTTACTCAGCTGGATCAATACAGAAATTATTGACAGAGAAGGAGAGAGAACCACGGACTATTCTGAAGTGCGAAGATACTCTTATTAATAATCTTTTAATAATCTTTGCTTTTTAATTTTAATAATCACAAGCTTATATTGCACAATATATTGACTACCTTTGTGCTTTTTTTCTATGGGTTTTCCACATACAAGCACACTTGTTGCGTCTCGAGCCTGCGATTATACTTACTCATGAACATTTTTGCTCTTGCCTCTTGTACTAAATTTTTTAAATTCTTTTTTCTTTTGTAATTTTGCTAGTTTACATTTGCTGCTGTAATAAAGTTATTGGTTTATCTACAAATGTAGGCATAATTGTCCAAATTTACAATAATAATTTTTTATACATGTACATTTTATTATTTATAGATTTCATTGTGTAAATCTTTTTAAATTTGTACAATCATTTGTATATTTTTGCTTTGTTGTCATTTTTTGTTTTATATATGTATGTTGTTCAGATAGATTACTGTGTTGGGCAACATTCAATACATGTTCATCTCACGCCCACTTTTTAAATCAGTTACGTCAATCACTTATCCCACCGGTGTGCTTTCCGGTGTAGGGTTATTTAAGTGGGATACATGGGTCTTTTAGAATGTCATGATTAAGGGAGCCTAGTCTCCAGAAATGCGTCGAGATTCTTACCCATATGGTTGTGCTGAAGTCTGTATCCTCCATGTTCAAAGTTTGTTAATAAAGAAATCGCTTTTTTACGGACTCGGTGAAGCTGGACATTTCTTTCTTTTTTTGGATCTTGCACGCCTGGACACAGCGGGTCCGTGCTCCCGAGGTTTGGTTGCTGAATCACGGGTGAGCTGGTTTATGTTCCTTCTTACAGCCACAAAATACATTGCACAGCTACGTAGTATATAGCACAGCAACGTACTATATAGCACAGCCACGTAGTGTATAGCACAGCCCGTGCAGTATATAACACAGGCCACATAGTACAGAGCACAGTGATGTAGTATATTGCCCAGCCATGTAAGATATAGCACATAGACGTAGTATATAGCACATAGACGTAGTATATAGCACAGAGACGTAGTATATAACACAGCCCATGTAGTATATAACAGCCCACATAGTATATAGCAATGTGGGCACCATATCCCTGTTAAAAAAAAGAATTCAAATAAAAAATAGTTATATACTCACCTTACGGCGGCCCCCAGATCCAGCCCAGGCGTTTACCGATGCTCCTCGCGACACTCTGGTCCCAAGAATGCATTGCGGTCTCGCGAGATGTTGACGTAGCGGTCTCGAGACCGCTACGTCATCATCTTGCGAGACCGCAATGCATGGAACGGAGCCTCGCGAGTAGCAGCGGGAAAGGCGACGGAAGGTGAGAATATAATTTTTTATTTTGTTTATTATTTTTAACATTAGATCTTTTTACTATTGATGCTGCATAGGCTGCATCAATAGTAAAAAGTAGGTCACACAGGGTTAATAGCAGCATTAACGGACTGCGTTACACCGCGGCATAACGCGGTATAACGCAGCCATTAACCCTGTGTGAGCGCTGACTGGAGGGGGCACTGACAGAGAGTAGGAAGGGGCGAATTCGTGGCCGAACTGTGCCCGTCGCCTACCGGCCGCGACCAATCAGCGACGCGGGATTTCCGTGACAGACAGACAGACAGAAGTGCCCCTTAGACGATTATATATATATAGATATTGGGGGCTTCTTGTTATATGTAAAGTAATGGGTTCCTTGTATTGACATTGTATTGGTTATTCCACAGGGTGAAGGTGAAGGTCGTGGTAACATGGACGGCTCTTATAAAGGGGTGACGTTCTTCAAATGTAAGAAGAAATGTGGCCTCCTTTTACCTTTTAATAAGGTCTTGTACTCTGGGGCGCCTTCTCCAAATGATTCGGTGTCCACATATCCACAGCCTGTTACCGGTAATCCAAAGGACAATGTGTCATTCTTTGTGGAGGATTCTTTACAGCGAGGAATAGATATCACCTTAAGTAATCAGGCTGCTGCTGGCGTTGTGGAAGTCTTACCGGTAAGTATGTCACTTAGGGTTTATGTGCTCACAGATCTCGGGGCATGAAGGGTATCGGAATATGTCACTGGAAACACAAAAGAAGTCATCCACATCCCTCCTGTACCTACATCATCAACCAAGAAGACGGAATAATCCCAGGAGGAGTAACGTCATGGTTGGCTTTATACCAGGGAAGAGTAAAGATAAGGTTGGCTGCAGGATTTGCAGAGCTAGGGTTATGGCTGAGTTTAATTTGGTGAGACATATGGTTAGGGTTAGCTTTAGGGCAGATAAGATTAGGGTTACGGTTGGCTTTAAGATAGAAATGAGTAAGGTTGGGTTTGTCTTTAGGCTTGGATGGAGTATGGCTAGGTTTGACTTTAGGCCAGGTAGGTGTAAGGATAGTGTTGGCTTTAGGTTATAGAGGTGCAGGGTTAGGGTTGGCTTTTGGCTAGGGAAGAGTAAGGTTAGGGTTGGCTTTAGGATAGGGTGGAATAGCCTTGGATTTAAGGTTAAGAGTATGGTTAGGGTTGATTTTAGACACGAGGAACAGAGTTAGAGTTAGCTTTAGACTGGAGAAGCACAGCTAGAGTTAGCTTTGGCTCAGGAAGAGTGTGGTAGAATTGGCTTTGGGTTAGGCAGGGATAGGATTAGTATGGACATTAGACTGAGGAGAAGTGTTAGTGTTGGCTTTAGGCTGAGGAGATGTAAGATTACGTTTGGCTTTAGGCTGGGAAAGCACAGATTTGCTATTGGATGTAGCCTGGTGAGGAGTAGGGTTGGACTCGGGTTGGGCAGGAATAGGATTGGTGATAAGTAGGGTTAAGGTTATTGTAGTAGGCATGGCTCATATCCTGGTCTCAGAGTATAGGAATTACTTTAGACCAATCCTTTTGGAGGTGAGTTGTTGGATATGAAAGCAGCTTGAGATGATGGCCAAGTCCCCGCCGTACGCCCCGTGTAATATCTGCCGATATGGTGCCATTGCTCCTTCCTTACGATATATATTGATATTTATTATTTAGCCCTCATTGATAAGTGTGGTGCTAAGATCTAACATGGGGGTGGGGGGATGGGGATCCTGCTTGGACACTTCCTGTAGAAGTCCATCTCTGTAGGTGGAATATCTGAAGAGCCTCCACTGTCGGTGACTTCCTGTAGATTTTCGCGGAGGCTTCATGGCTAAGTGAAAGAGTTAAGCATAAAGATATGTATTACTCTGGTCCGGCTCCCAGTCCGGACTCTGCATCATTGCACTGGTACCGCGGCGCCTGCAGCTGACATAGAGGACTGGGCCGGACCGGTCACTAAAAAAGAAAAAAAAAGTGAAATGCTGAAAAAACAGAAGAGGAAGTGAAAGAAAAACGCTTTATTTAATTCTTCACTTTCTCCTGCGTGATCCCACACATTATATCAAGCGTTTACCAGAAGTATTAACCCCTTGTGTCATATTTGGTCACTGTGCACAGGGGCAATCTGAAGGACTTCCGGAGGCAGGAGATTGATCGTTGTCACCCTGTGTACTTTGAGACATTATGATTTTTATTTTCTAAACCCCCTCAAGCTATGAACACTGGGGCAAATAAGTTTTCACTTCCTGGAGCAAATTCTCCCGTGTGAATGGAAAGTTTGTGCAGGATGTCGACCCTGGTGGTCCTGTGTAGGTGTGGATTTCTGTCCAGTTGGGAAATCAGACAATTCTCCTGCAGGGTTTCAGCCATTATTTGTTCAGATTTTGCAGCTTTGTTTTACCGTCTTCCATCCTATTGATTGCTGCTGCTGCTTCCACCATATTTTACGTTGGGGATTGTGTTTTTTGTTTTTCCTTTCTGCCCAGTGTTTAGCTCTTTTTAGACCATAGACGCCGTTACCCCATCATTACACAGTATAGGCATGGTGATTGTGAGCGGGATGGATATCATGGGATTGTTTGCCACTGTTGTCACTGTATTCACCTTTCCATCATGCATGGCAGGAGGAGACCCCGGCCAATGAGTCGCTGAAGATTCCCCTGGACTCCATAGTGAAGGAGGAAACTCCAGGTACGTTACAGAAGAAAAAACTGCATTGCTGGGATATTCAGTTCCCTACCGCTCTCCTGCTGTTATAGTGACCCCAATCTCTATGTAGTCAGCTATAGATTTGAGATAAACCAGGGGCTCCGCAGGGGTGGGGCTGTCAGGACACAATGTTAGGAAGTTGCCTGAGACAATACAAAACAAAGAATAATTTCATATGTGTATTCATTATTTTGTACATTTCCTGTTGCTTGTGGGAGGGTCTTAGGTCAGGGGCTCCTCAGGGGCGGTGCTTCCCAGGGCTGAAATAGCTGTTTATATTAATAACCATATAATAAATTTATGCGACTTGGGCAATTGTCACGTGGTGTCAAGTAAGCTAAACTCTTGTGTAATAAAAGTTTTCAATCATTCCATTTTTCTTTGTTTTTTTCAATTTCTCACTTTTTCACGTTTTTGATGCATGTCTGTGAATAAAACCTTCTTATTTACATGTGTCACCCCGGGGTTATGATGATGAATGTGTCCATTCATTGACAGGAAGCAGAGATCTTATCAATCTTAATAATGAGAAATGGAAACACAACTAGGGTCAAAGCGTTTGCTTTGAGATGTTTTTGGCGTCACTTGTCGGCAGCTTCTTGTCTCTTTTGCTGGTAGATCCTCGGAGCCCGGTGCTGGACGGGAAGTCTCCCGGTAAGGAGGAGCCCGGGACGGTGAACGGTAATAAGAGGCCCCTGGAGGTGGACTCCCTGGTGCAGATTCAGTATCAGGAAGGGGAGCTGGCCTTCGGGATGATCCGGTGGTTGGGATACGTGCCGCAGATGGACGACTTCATGGCTGGAGTGGAGCTGGTAATATATCGCCTTCATCTGAAACAATGCTTCAGGGACCTGGAAAGAGGACGGCTCACTGTCCTGCACCGACACTAACACACTGAAATACTCTGTGCTGCTGAAGATCCTGCTGCCTAGAGACTGTAACTCTGTCTGTGACCCCTCATATTCTCAGTAACACCCCTCCTGAAATACTCTGTGCTGCAGGGGTCCCTGCTCCCCTCGCAGTGTGATTCTCGGTCTGTAGCCTCCTCCTTTCCCCATTTCCTGTCCATCCGCCTGCGCTGATGAATCCTGACCTTATGTTTCCTGGTCCTGCAGGAAGAAGACAGAGGCTGCACCGACGGCAGCTGGTTCGGACACCGGTATTTTTTCTGCCCACCGAAAAGAGGACTTTTTATAAAGTTAAAGGTCTGTCAGCCGGACACCCGTTTCCTGTCCGGTAAAGACTGTCCTCCAAAGAGCCTGGAGAGCCCAAAACACAGTGAGTTTACTCCTCCACCGACACATAGTAACAGAAGCCCTGCTGTACCTCCCCTGATCTGTCACTCTGGTTCTGTGGTGTCATGTAGTGTAGTGACTATGCAGCACACATACCTCGCTGGTTACAAGAATTTTTTTTCCTCCCCAGGTAGAAATGAGAGTCGCAGGATGCCGGGGAAGGTTCCTCCCCTGCAGGGCACGGCGGCCGTGGAGATATTAGAAGGAGATATGAAGGGTATTCAAGGTCATTGCAATTCCTGCTACATGGATGCCGCACTTTTCAGGTAGCTCAGAGGTAGTCAAAAGCGCATCACTTGCTTAAAGTAACTTGGGGGTGGTCCTTGGCTGGCCGGGTGCTCCTCAGGGGTGGGGCAGAAAAAATAGAAATAGTAATTTCATACTACTAAAAATATTTCTTTGCAGTTCCTTGTATATGGATGGTCTCGGGTAACTAGGGGGAGGTTCTGGATTGGTGGGTGCTCCTCAGGGGCGGGGACAGTTCTGCAGGATACAGAATCATACGAATTCCTGAGACAAGAAAAACCAAACAAACTGTTTTTTTTATGTGGATATATTTAGTTGCTATTTTAAGGCTATTTCTTTGCAAGTTTTCGGTAACTCGGGGGTGGTCCTCAGGTCAATAGATCTTTTCAGGGGGCTATAGATGTATTCTGCTTTGGTAAACGTCACGAGTTTGTTCTTTCTCTTCTTTCCTCTGTTTTGCAGTCTCTTCTCCTGTAGTTCTGTGCTGGATTCTCTACTGTTCAAGCCTTCTTCTATTCCTAATGGAAAAATCCAACAAACCCTGAGGGAAGAAATTGTTAACCCCTTGCGCAAGTGAGTGAGGAAGATAATGGTTTTTGCTTTATTTCTGTGGGCACATTAGTAGATTGAGAAGAATAGAAATTTACATTTTCATCTTTCCTTTATTTTATTCTTATTTTTAATTTTTTTTACAGATTTAAAAGTATTTTTTGGGCTAATTCATCACTTTCTGCAATTAGATAATTTGCATTGCCCCCCCCTATAGAAACATGGTATCTTCCGTGCCAATAAAGGTTTTATTCACTGCATAATAGGAAGTTCTGCGACTTTCTTCCATACTCTCCATTCTCAGTATTTTCTGTGCTCAGGATCTCTGCTTGCTGTCAGTGATCGGGAACGTACTTGTTCACATCCAGAGCCAGAAATATATGTGCAATGTGGCGATAATATACCCTGATATGTCACTGTCAGCCGGTCGGGGGCATGAGAAAGCTGTATGAATTCACCATAGAAGCCCTGACAGATGATTGTACCAGTGAGAGATTTCCCATAAAGCGGCTTCATCCCTTACAGGATCGGCTATGTGTCCGCGGACAGTGTGATGAACCTGCGCCACCAGCTGATGGAGGAGAGTCAGTGCCCGAGCTTCACCACCTCCGAGAAAGGTAGAATCACTGCCGTGCAGGGCACCATGATAAGGCGAATATAGGCACACAGTGGGTGCGGAAAGTATTCACACCCCTTTACATGTTCCACTCTTTGTTTCATTGCAGCCATTTGGTAAATTCATAAAAGTTCATTTTTTTCTCATTAATGTACAGTCTGCACCCATCTTTACTGAAAAAAACTGAAATGTAGAAATTTTTGCAAATGTAATAAAAAATAAAAACTGAAATATCACATGGTTATAAGTCTTCAGCCCCTTTGCTCAGTATTGAAGAGAAGCACCTTTTGAGCTCGTACAGCCATGAGTCTTCTTGGGAATGATACAACACGTTTTTCACCCCTGGATTTGGGGATCCTCGGCCGTTCTTCCTTGCAGATCCTCTCCAGGTCCATTAGGTTGGATGGTGAACGTTGGTGGACGCCATTTTCAGGTCTCTCCAGAGATGCTCCATTGGGTTTAGGTCAGGACTCTGGCTGGGCCGGTCAAGAATGGTCACAGAGTTGTTCTGAAGCCGCTCCTTTGTTATTTTAGCTGTGTGCTTAGGGTCATTGAACCTTCGGCCATGTCTGAGGTCCAGAGCACTCTGGAAGAGGTTTTCATCCAGGATGTCTCTGTACTTGGCCACGTTCATGTTTCCTTCAATGACAACTAGTCGTCCTGTCCCTGCAGCTGACAAACACCCCCATAGCATGATGCTGCCTCCACCATGTTTCACTGTTGGGATTGTATTGGGCAGGTGATGAGCAGTGCCTGGTTTTCTCCACACATACCGCTTAGAATTATCACCATAAAGGTCTATCTTCGTCTCATCAGACCAGAGAATCTTATTTCTCATAGTCTGGGAGTCCTTCATGTGTTTTTTAGCAAACTCTATGCGGCTTTCACATGTCTTCCACTTAGGAGAGGCTTCTGTCAGGCCATTCTGCCATAAAGCCCGACTGGTGGAAGGCTGCAGTGATAGTTGACTTTGTAGAACTTTCTCCCATCTCCCTACTGCATCTCTGGAGCTCAGCCACAGTGATCTTGGGGTTCTTCTTTACCTCTCACCAAGGCTCTTCTCCCACGATTGCTCAGTTTGGCTGGACGGCCTGGTCTAGGAAGACTTCTGGTGGTCCCAAACTTCTTCCATTTATGGATTATGGAGGCCACTGTGGTCTGAGGAACCTTGAGTGCTGCAGAAATTCTGTAACCTTGGCCAGATCTGTGCCGTGCCACAATTCTGTCTCTGAGCTCCTTGGCCAGTTCATTTGACCTCATGATTGTCATTTGGTCTGACATGCACTGTGAGCTGTGAGGTCTTATATAGACAGGTGTGCACCGCTCCAAATCAAGTCCTGTCAGTGTAATTACACACAGCTGGACTCCAAAGAAGGAGTAGAACCATCTCAGGGAGGATCACAAGGAAATGGACTTAAATATGAGGGTCTGAGCAAAAGGGTCTGAAGACTTATGACTAGTGTTGAGCATTCCGATACCGCAAGTATCGGGTATCGGCCGATACTTGCGGTATCGGAATTCCGATACCGAGATCCGATATTTTTGTGATATCGGGTATCGGTATCGGAAGTGTAAAATAAAGAATTAAAATAAAAAATATTGTTATATTCACCTCTCCGGCGGCCCCTGGACATCAGCGCGAGGATCCGGCGTCCGGCACGGCTTCTTTCTTCAAAATGCGCGCCTTTAGGACCTGTGGTATGACGTCCCGGCTTCTGATTGGTCGCGTGCCGCCCATGTGACCGCCACGCGACCAATCAGAAGCCGCGACGTCATTCCTCAGCTAAAGTCCTAGAATGAGCGCCTTTTAGGACCTGAGGAATGACGTCGCGGCTTCTGATTGGTCGCGTGGCGGTCACATGGGCGGCACGCGACCAATCAGAAGCCGGGACGTCATTCCACAGGTCCTAAAGGCGCGCATTTTGAAGAATGAAGCCGTGCCGGACGCCGGATCCTCCCGCTGATGTCCAGGGGCCGCCGGAGAGGTGAATATAACAATATTTTTTATTTTAATTCTTTATTTTACACTTTAATATGGATCCCAGGGCCTGAAGGAGAGTTTCCTCTCCTTCAGACCCTGGGATCCATGAGGATACATTCCGATACTTGATGTCCCATTGACTTGTATTGGTATCGGATATCGGTATCGGCGATATCCGATATTTTTCAGGTATCGGCCGATACTATCCGATAACGATACTTTCAAGTATCGGACGGTATCGCTCAACACTACTTATGACCATGGGATATTTCAGTTTTTCCTTTTTATTAAATTTGCAAAAATTTCTAAATTTCTATTTTTTTCAGTCACGATGGGCTGCAGAGTGTACATTAATGAGAAAAAAATGAACTTTTTTTGAATTTATCAAATGGCTGCAATGAAACAAAGAGTGAAAAATTTAAAGGGGTCAGAATACTTTCCGTACGCACTGTATATCTATAGAACTCCTGGACCATACTGAATGCTCCAAAGCTGTACTCAATATTCTACTGGTGCAGTCACTGCGTACATATATTACATTACTGATCCTGAGTTACATCCTGTATTATACCCCAGAGCTGCACTCAATATTCTGCTGGTGCAGTCACTGCGTACATATATTACATTACTGATCCTGAGTTACATCCTGTATTATACTCCAGAGCTGCACTCAATATTCTGCTGGTGCAGTCACTGTGTACATACATTACATTACTGATCCTGAGTTACATCCTGTATTATACTCCAGAGCTGCACTCACTAGTCTGCTGGTGCAGTCACTGTGTACATACATTACATTACTGATCCTGAGTTACATCCTGTATTATACCCCAGAGCTACACTCACTATTCTGCTGGTGTAGTCACTGTGTACATACATTACATTACTGATCCTGAGTTACCTCCTGTATTATACTCCAGAGCTGCACTCACTATTCTCTTGGTGCAGTCACTGTGTACATACATTACATTACTGATCCTGAGTTACATCCTGTATTATACTCCAGAGCTGCACTCACTAGTCTGCTGGTGCAGTCACTGTGTACATACATTACATTACTGATCCTGAGTTACATCCTGTATTATACTCCAGAGCTGCACTCACTATTCTGCTGGTGCAGTCACTGTGTACATACATTACATTACTGATCCTGAGTTATATCCTGTATTATACCCCAGAGCTGCACTCACTATTCTGCTGTGCAGTCACTGTGTGCATACGTTACATTACTGATCCTGAGTTACATCCTGTATTATACTCCAGAGCTGCACTCACTATTCTGCTGGTGCAGTCACAGTGTACATACATTACATTACTGATCCTGAGTTATATCCTGTATTATACCCCAGAGCTGCACTCACTATTCTGCTGGTGCAGTCACTGTGTGCATACGTTACATTACTGATCCTGAATTACCTCCTGTATTATACCCCCGAGCTGCGCTCACTATTCTGCTGGTGCAGTCACTGTGTACATACATTACATTACTGATCCTGAGTTACACCCTGTATTATACCCCAGAGCTGCACTCACTATTCTGCTGGTGCAGTCACTGTGTACATACATTACATTACTGATCCTGAGTTATATCCTGTATTATACCACAGAGCTGCACTCACTATTCTGCTGGTGCAGTCACTGTGTGCATACGTTACATTACTGATCCTGAGTTACCTCCTGTATTATACCCCCGAGCTGCGCTCACTATTCTGCTGGTGCAGTCACTGTGTACATACATTACATTACTGATCCTGAGTTACACCCTGTATTATACCCCAGAGCTGCACTCACTATTCTGCTGGTGCAGTCACTGTGTACATACATTACATTACTGATCCTGAGTTATATCCTGTATTATACCACAGAGCTGCACTCACTATTCTGCTGGTGCAGTCACTGTGTACATACATTACATTACTGATCCTGAGTTATATCCTGTATTATACTCCAGAGCTGCACTCACTATTCTGCTGGTGCAGTCACTGTGTACATACATTACATTACTGATCCTGAGTTACATCCTGCATTATACTCCAGAGCTGCACTCACTATTCTGTTGGTGTAGTCATTGTGTACATACATTACATTACTGATCCTGAGTTACATCCTGTATTATACCCCAGAGCTGCACTCACTATTCTGCTGGTGCAGTCACTGTGTACATACATTACTGATCCTGAGTTACCTCCTGTATTATACCCCAGAGCTGCACTCACTATTCTGCTGGTGCAGTCACTGTGTACATACATTACATTACTGATCCTGAGTTACACCCTGTATTATACCCCAGAGCTGCACTCACTATTCTGCTGGTGCAGTCACTGTGTACATACATTACTGATCCTGAGTTACCTCCTGTATTATACCCCCGAGCTGCGCTCACTATTCTGCTGGTGCAGTCACTGTGTACATACATTACTGATCCTGAGTTACCTCCTGTATTATACCCCAGAGCTGCACTCACTATTCTGCTGGTGCAGTCACTGTGTACATACATTACATTACTGATCCTGAGTTACATCCTGTATTATACCCCAGAGCTGCACTCACTATTCTGCTGGTGCAGTCACTGTGTACATACATTACATTACTGATCCTGAGTTACCTCCTGTATTATACTCCAGAGCTGCACTCACTATTCTGCTGGTGCAGTCACTGTGTACATGCATTACATTACTGATCCTGAGTTACATCCTGTATTATACTCCAGAGCTGCACTCACTATTCTGCTGGTGCAGTCACTGTGTACATACATACATTACTCATCCTGAGTTACATCCTATATTATACCCCAGAGCTGCACTTACTATTCTGCTGGTGCAGTCACTGTGTACATACATTACATTACTGATCCTGAGTTACCTCCTGTATTATACTCCAGAGCTGCACTCACTATTCTGCTGGTGCAGTCACTGTGTACATGCATTACATTACTGATCCTGAGTTACATCCTGTATTATACTCCAGAGCTGCACTCACTATTCTGCTGGTGCAGTAACTGTGTACATACATACATTACTCATCCTGAGTTACCTCCTGTATTATACCCCAGAGCTGCACTCACTATTCTGCTGGTGCAGTCACTGTGCACATACATTACATTACTGATCCTGAGTTGCCTCCTGTATTATACTCCAGAGCTGCACTCACTATTCTGCTGGTGCAGTCACTGTGTACATGCATTACATTACTGATCCTGAGTTACATCCTGTATTATGCTCCAGAGCTGCACTCACTATTCTGCTGGTGCAGTCACTGTGTACATACATTACATTACTGATCCTGAGTTGCCTCCTGTATTATACTCCAGAGCTGCACTCACTATTCTGCTGGTGCAGTCACTGTGTACATGCATTACATTACTGATCCTGAGTTACATCCTGTATTATGCTCCAGAGCTGCACTCACTATTCTGCTGGTGCAGTCACTGTGTACATACATTACATTACTGATCCTGAGTTACATCCTGTATTATACCCCAGAGCTGCACTCACTATTCTGCTGGTGCAGTCACTGTGTACATGCATTACATTACTGATCCTGAGTTACATCCTGTATTATGCTCCAGAGCTGCACTCACTATTCTGCTGGTGCAGTCACTGTGTACATACATTACATTACTGATCCTGAGTTACATCCTGTATTATACCCCAGAGCTGCACTCACTATTCTGCTGGTGCAGTCACTGTGTACATACATTACATTACTGATCCTGAGTTACATCCTGTATTATGCTCCAGAGCTGCACTCACTATTCTGCTGGTGCAGTCACTGTGTACATACATTACATTACTGATCCTGAGTTACATCCTGTATTATACTCCAGAGCTGCACTCACTATTCTGCTGGTGCAGTCACTGTGTACATACATTACATTACTGATCCTGAGTTACATCCTGTATTATACTCCAGAGCTGCACTCACTATTCTGCTGGTGTAGTCACTGTGTACATACATTACATTACTGATCCTGAGTTACATCCTGTATTATACCCCAGAGCTGCACTCACTATTCTGCTGGTGCAGTCACTGTGTACATACATTACATTACTGATCCTGAGTTACATCCTGTATTATACTCCAGAGCTGCACTCACTATGTATGTTATTATATTATGGAAAGTTTAGTTGCTTTCTTCCTTCTTAGATCCGGAGGAGTTCCTCACTCTCATCATGCATCGTATCTTGGGCGCAGAACCTCTCTTAAAGCTGCAGTAAGTTTTATGGTAGCATAGAACCTAAGGGGTAAGGTTTTTCCTTGTCACTTTCCATAAGGAGCGACCTTATTTCTTAAATCCCAGTCTTAACTTCTCAATTCCTGAAATCGGATCTCATACTTTGCCCTGATGAGGGGCAAAACCCTGAAACTCAGTGTCTGGCAAATTGGCTGATTTGGCTTTTATCCTAAGTCCTATTGCAAGGTGCGTTAATGGGTCGATATTGACTTCCAATAGGTGGCGCTAGAGTTCAGGTCCTCTTCTTCTGGAGGGGAGTCTGAGACCACCTTTTACCCATCAGCCCAACTATCCTCCTACAATGACCAGAATGTTGGCACAACGTGTGGTATGTTACAGTTGTATCCAGTCTGGGTGTCTGAAAGCTGATAGACTGGATACAATTGTAACAAACCCTCAGCAATGAGAAGTAAGGTCAGAACAGGTAGAGCTCTTGTACTGTGATTTCTATGGAGAAGCCCTTTAAGGGTCTCTTGGTTTCTCCTCCTGGCAGGTCTGAGGGTCAGCGGGTCCAGGAGTGTCACTGCCATCAGATCTTCATAGAGAAGCAGCAGGAGATGACGGTGCCCAACGTGCAGCAGCTCCTGGAGCAATCCTTCCATCACTCCCAGCTGAAGCTGGCGGAGGTAGGTGTGGGCGCGTCTATTACTCCCTGTTATCAGCCATGGTTAGAGGCTTTCTCTGTGATGATGTCCTCCACAGGTCCCGTCCTGCTTCATTCTCCAGATGCCGCGGTTTGGGAAGGAATACAAGATGTTCAGTAAGATCGTCCCGTCTCTGGAGCTGGACGTCACCGATCTTCTCTCTGACAGTGAGTGCGCAGCGCTGCCGTGTCCGTCCTAGAAACACATCGTCCTGGAGTCTCCTGTGTAAACACTGAGCTGATACATTGCAACAATCCGGCAGCTGTGAGAGCAGAACGAGGCCGAGAGATTCCACCTACTGCAAACAAAAACGTGACGTACAAATACACATCACAGCCCCGAGAGGAAACAGTGGTGGATGATGGAAATCACCGGACGGAGACACGGTATCAGCCCCCATTGCCCCATTCCAGACCCCATTGTTCCACTCCAGACCCCATTGCTTCATTCCAGACCCCATTGTTCAATTCCAGCCTAAATTGTTCCATTCCCGCCCCATTGTCCTATTCCAACCCCCATTGCTCCATTATAGACCCCAGTGTCCTTTCCAGCCCTGATTGTTCCATTCCTGCCCCCATTGTTCCATTCCTGCCCCCATTGTTCCATCCCAAACCCCATTGCTCCATTTGAGCCTCCATTGTTCCATTCCAGCCCCCAGTGCTCTATTCCAGTCCCCATTGTTCCATTACAGCCTCCATTACTCCATTCAAGCCCCCATTGCTCCATTCCAGCCCCTGTTGCTCCATTCCAGCCCCCATTGTTCCATTCCAGCCCCCATTGTTCCATTCCAGCCCCCATTGCTCCATTCCGGCCCCCATTGCTCCATTCCAGCCCCCGTTGCTCCATTCCAGCCCCCGTTGCTCCATTACATACCCCATTGCTCCATTACAGACCCCATTGTTCCATTCCAGCCCCCATTGTTCCATTCCAGCCCCCATTGCTCCATTCCAGCCCCCATTGCTCCATTCCAGCCCCCATTGCTCCATTACAGACCCCATTGTTCCATTCCAGCCCCCATTGCTCCATTCCAGCCCCCGTTGCTCCATTCCAGCCCCCATTGCTCCATTACAGACCCCATTGTTCCATTCCAGCCCCCATTGCTCCATTACAGACCCCATTGCTCCATTACAGACCCCATTGCTCCATTCCAGCCTCCATTGCTCCATTCCAGGCCCAATTGTCCCATTCCAGCCCCCATTGTTCCATTCTAGCCTCCATTGCTCCATTCCAGCCTCCATTGCTCCATTCCAGCCCCCTTTGTTCCATTCCAGACCACATTGTTCCATTCCAGCCCCCTTTGTTCCATTCCAGCCCCCATTGTTCTATTCTTGCCCTCATTGTTCCATTCCAGCCCCCATTGCTCCATTCCAGCCCCCTTTGTTCCATTCCAGCCTCCATTTCTCCATTCCAGCCCCCATTGCTCCATTCCAGCCTCCAGTTTTCGATTCCAGCTCCCATTGCTCTATTCCAGCCTCCATTGCTGCATTCCAGCCTCCATTGTTCCATTCCAGACCCCATTGTTCCATTCCCGCCCCCATTGTTCCATTCCAGCCCCCATTACTCCATTCCAGCCTCCATAGTCTCATTGCAGACCTCATTGTTCTATTCCAGCCTACATTGCTCCTTTCCTGTCCCCATTGCTGCTTTCCATCCTCCATTGTTCCATTCCAGCCCCATTGCTCCATTACAGACCCCATTGTTTCATTCCAGCCCCCATTGTTCCATTCCAGACCCCATTGCTCTATTACAGACCCCATTGTTTCATTCCAGCCCCCATTGTTCCATTCCAGCCCCCATTGTTCCATTCCAGACCCCATTGCTCTATTACAGACCCCATTGTTCCTTTCCAGCTCCCATTTTTCCATTCCAGCTCCCATTGCTCCATTTCAGACCCCATTGTTTCATTCCAGCCCCCATTGTTGAATTCCAGACCCCATTGTTCCATTCCTGCCCCATTGTTCCATTCCAGCCTCCATTGCTCCATTCCAGCCCCCATTGTTCCTTTCCACCCCCCATTGTTCCTTTCCAGCCCCATTGTTCCATTCCAGCTCCCATTGTTCCTTTCCACCCCCCATTGTTCCATTCCAGCCCCAATTGTTCCATTCCAGACCCCATTGTTCCATTCCAGCTCCCATTGTTCCTTTCCACCCCCCATTGTTCCTTTCCAGCCCCCATTGTTCCATTACAGCTTCCATTGTTTCATTCCAGCCCCCATTGTTCCATTACAGCTTCCATTGTTTCATTCCAGCCCCCATTGCTCCATTACAGAGCCCATTGATCCTTTCCAGCCTCCATTGCTCCATTCCAACCCCCATTGTTTCATTCCAGCTCCCATTGTTCCATTCCAGCCTCCATTGTTTCATTCCAGCTCCCATTGTTCCATTCCAGCCTCCATTGTTTCATTCCAGCTCCCATTGTTCCATTCCAGCCCCCATTGTTCCATTTCAGGCTCCATTGTTCCATTCCAGCCTCCATTGCTCCATTCCAGCCCCCATTGCTCCATTCCAGCCTCCATTGTTCTATTCCAGACCCCATTGCTCAATTCCAGCCCCCATTGTTCCATTCCAGACCCCATTGTTCCATTCCAGCCTCCAGTTCTCTATTCCAGCCCCCATTGTAACATTCCAGGCTCCATTGCTCCACTGGAACCTCCTTTGTTTCCTTCCAGTCCCATTGCTCCATTTGAGCCTCCATTGTTCTATTCCAGCCCCAATTGTTCTATTCCAGCCTCCATTATTCCATTCCAGCCCCCAGTGCTCTATTCCAGCCCCCAGTGTTCTATTCCAGCCTCCATTATTCCATTCCTGCCTCCCTTGTCCAATTCCATCCCCCATTGTTCCATTCCAGCCTCCATTGTCCTATTCCAGACCCCATTGCTCCTTTCCAGCCCTCAGTTCTCTATTCCATCCCCCATTGTTCCATTCCAGCCTCCATTGTCCTATTCCAGACCCCATTGCTCCTTTCCAGCCCTCAGTTCTCTATTCCAGCCCCCATTGTTCCTTTCCAGCCTCCATTGCTCCTTTCCAGCCTCCATTGCTTTATTCCAGCCTCCATTGTTCCTTTCCAGCCTCCATTGCTCCTTTCCAGCCTCCATTGCTCCATTCCAGCCTCCATTGCTCCATTCCAGCCTCCATTGCTTTATTCCAGCCTCCATTGTTCCTTTCCAGCCTCCATTGCTCCATTCCAGCCTCCATTGCTCTATTCCAGCCTCCATTGTTCCTTTCCAGCCTCCATTGCTCCATTCCAGCCCTCAGTTCTCTATTCCAGCCCCCATTGCTCCATTCCAGCCTCTATTGTTCCTTTCCAGCCTCCATTTCTCCTTTCCAGCCTCCATTGCTCCTTTCCAGCCTCCATTGCTTTATTCCAGCCTCCATTGTTCCTTTCCAGCCTCCATTGCTCCTTTCCAGCCTCCATTGCTCCTTTCCAGCCTCCATTGCTCCATTCCAGCCTCCATTGCTCCATTCCAGCCTCCATTGCTTTATTCCAGCCTCCATTGTTCCTTTCCAGCCTCCATTGCTCCATTCCAGCCTCCATTGCTCTATTCCAGCCTCCATTGTTCCTTTCCAGCCTCCATTGCTCCTTTCCAGCCTCCATTGCTCCTTTCCAGCCTCCATTGCTCCATTCCAGCCTCCATTGCTCCATTCCAGCCTCCATTGCTTTATTCCAGCCTCCATTGTTCCATTCCAGCCTCCATTGCTCCATTCCAGCCTCCATTGCTCTATTCCAGCCTCCATTGCTCCATTCCAGCCTCCATTGCTCTATTCCAGCCTCCATTGCTCCATTCCAGCCTCCATTGCTCTATTCCAGCCTCCATTGCTCCATAACAGTCTTCATTGCTCTATTCCAGCCTCCATTGTTCCTTTCCAGCCTCCATTGCTCCTTTCCAGCCTCCATTGCTCCTTTCCAGCCTCCATTGCTCCATTCCAGCCTCCATTGCTCCATTCCAGCCTCCATTGCTTTATTCCAGCCTCCATTGTTCCTTTCCAGCCTCCATTGCTCCATTCCAGCCTCCATTGCTCTATTCCAGCCTCCATTGTTCCTTTCCAGCCTCCATTGCTCCTTTCCAGCCTCCATTGCTCCTTTCCAGCCTCCATTGCTCCATTCCAGCCTCCATTGCTTTATTCCAGCCTCCATTGTTCCATTCCAGCCTCCATTGCTCTATTCCAGCCTCCATTGCTCCATTCCAGTCTCCATTGCTCTATTCCAGCCTCCATTGCTCCATAACAGTCTTCATTGCTCTATTCCAGCCTCCATTGTTCCTTTCCAGCCTCCATTGCTCCATAACAGTCTTCATTGCTCTATTCCAGCCTCCATTGCTCTATTCCAGCCTCCATTGCTCCATAACAGTCTTCATTGCTCTATTCCAGCCTCCATTGTTCCTTTCCAGCCTCCATTGCTCCATAACAGTCTTCATTGCTCTATTCCAGCCTCCATTGTTCCTTTCCAGCCTCCATTGCTCCATAACAGTCTTCATTGCTCTATTCCAGCCTCCATTGCTCTATTCCAGCCTCCATTGCTCCATAACAGTCTTCATTGCTCTATTCCAGCCTCCATTGCTCTATTCCAGCCTCCATTGCTCTATTCCAGCCTCCATTGCTCCATTCCAGTCTCCATTGCTCTATTCCAGCCTCCATTGCTCCATAACAGTCTTCATTGCTCTATTCCAGCCTCCATTGCTCTATTCCAGCCTCCATTGCTCCATAACAGTCTTCATTGCCGTCTTGCTCTGCACCTTCAGCTCGGTGGTGTGCGGTCAGTGGACACTTGTAGTCGGACGTCTGGCTCCATAGCCTCTGATGGTTTGTGTAGACCCTGACATCTTGGGTCAGTGAGTGACGTCCAATGTGACTTTTAACATGGAACCAGCGGTGCGGCCATTTCTCCAAAGTGTCCCAGGAGATGTCCCAACATAACAACCCCAGACCACATGCTCCTCGTGCTACTGTGAGCCGCCTGCGTGGCCTAATGGTGCCCCCATGGCCGCAGGGTCTCTTATTGAGCCCATCGGGGACGCCATGAAGCACATTCAGTGCGGCAGAACCTTCCTCAGACGACCATTAATAACCCAGTGACGTCTCCATCCTGTAGTTACCATCAATGCGTCACTTTTCCTTCTTGGTGTGGTAATCTCAGTGTTGTGGCCATGTGAGGGTCACCGCGGAATGCGGCCGTGGTGGGATCATAAACAATGCAGGTTCCCACCAGGATTCTGAGCGTCTACAGATTCCAGGACCCTCCATAAAAATAAGCCACTATTTTTATCTCATCCGTAAAATAAAAAATTGCGTCTCTGATGTTTTTTTTTTTAAGCTGGAAAGTCTTGAGATTTTTATGACTGAATTTATCGCCCATGTACAGTTCACAATGAAGGCGGCTGATGGACGTCACCGTCACTCAGGACATGTGGGCTGTAGACGCATCGCTAACAGTCCTAATGATTTATTATGGTCATCTAATGTGCCCCCTCACCCCCCCAAAAAAAAGAGACGTGCAAAGAAAACGTGTCCATTCACTGACAGCAAGCAACGAGCTATCTGATCAATCTCAACATTCGGGCCTTGTTTCCAGTACGAGCCTTAATTCTGTGTTGCCCTTAGCAACCAATCAGAGCCCAGCTTTCATGTTCTTAACAGCTCTGGTAAAATGGAAGCTGCACTGTGATTGGTTGCTATCGGCAGCAGAAACTGAAGCGCTAATGTCTGGATTTGGGGGAACGGTCAGTGTCGTCTTCCAGGAGCCATGACTTTATTTCTCCCCCGACATAACCCAGTGTGCGCTTGTGTCTTTGTGGGACGAGTTGTAGTTTTAAATGATGACATTCACTTATAATATACTGATAATATAACGCCACCTTTATTGTTTTTTTTTCACATTTAAGGTTTTAATTTTGAAGCACAAAAGCCATGGTAACACGATTCTCCACATCATTATGATTTTGTTGATTACAAACTTGTAAATATATATATATGTATATATATATATATATATATATATTATATGTTTTAGACACTTAAAAAAAAAAGAAAGAAAACAAATATAATTTAATATAATATATATATATATATATATATATATATATATATATATATATATATATATATATACCGTACTCATTTACTTTGTTTCACCATTTTCTGAGTGCCGTAACTTTTTTATTTCTCCATTTGATCTGTATGCTGAGGCGCATTTTTCGTTGGTAAAATTTTGGGGGTAAATGCGATGTTTTTTGGTTACTTTTTATGGCCTTTTTCGCATGTTCCATGTTGAGAAGGAATTTAATAAAAAATCCCCAAATGCGAATATTTCATATAAAATAGTAAAATTATAAAAATAATTCCTAAAAGTCCTCAGGATCTCAGTCACCTGCAGATTTATATTAATCTTAGTCAGTGTGAAAATTGAAGACTAAATTATAAAAAAAAATTAAATCCCATTCAGAAAATTGCTGCTTTCAATATGAGAGGGATAGAAATAAAAACAAATTATGTGTTTTGCAAAGGGGCCGTGTTACTTATGGGTTGGTGGAAACGTATGGTGCATCAGAGATCACCGGAATTTTCCGCTATACGGAGACTGCGTTACATCGGACGCGGCCGCTCCTTTCATTGTGGATTTGCCGCTTATTTTCTCTCCAGATTTGCATATATAGGTTTGTCGTCCTTTGTGTGTTGCCAGGTCCCCGGGAATGTGTGGTGTGCGGGAACCTGGCCACTCATGAATGTGCCGAGTGCTTCAAGGACGTCATCCTCTCCGACCACGGCCTCAAGCAGTACTGCCTGGTGTGCAGTAAGCAGGTACTATACGCACGCAGGCGCGACCTGTGTGTTTTCTCTCAGCTAGTGCATGGAGATGACTCTCATGTACTGTATGCATAGATATGGGGGATTACCGCTGTCCTGTCTCTATGTAACACACATTCAGAAGCAGCAGCGTTGAGGATGTTACAGAGCAAAAATGAGCAGTGTAGCTGTGAATTCAGCTCTGGAAAGAGATAAATTGGCAGCATCATGGAGTACATTATACATCAGTCCTGAGCAATGTAGCTGTAAATCCAGCTCTAGGACAAGATAAAACATTTACTAGAATGCAGTAGTAGCTTGGAGAACATAATAGATCCGTGAGAAGTGTAACAGTGAATCCAGATTTGGATTGAGATAAAACACTTACTAAAATGCAGCAGGAGCCTGGAGGAAATTTTACAGCAGTTCTGAGCAATGTAGCTGTAATCCAGCTCTAGGATAAGATAAAACACTTACTAAAAAGCAGTGTAGTCTGGAGGACTTCATATAGCTGTAATGAATAGTATACCTCTGAATCAAGCTCTGTGTACAGATAAAATTCTGCCTAGAAAGCAGTAGCAGCATAGAGGACATTATGCTGCAGTACTGAACAATGTAGCTGTGAATCAAGCTCCTCAATTAAATAAAGCACTTACTAGAATTCAGCAGAAAACTGGGGGACAATATACATCAGTGAGGATTATAGCAGTGAATCCAGCTCTCCATTGAGATAAAACTCTGACTAGAAAGCAGCAGCATTGAGGACTTGATACTGCAGTACTGAACAGTGTAGGGCGGAATTAAAACTGACTAGAAAGCAGCAACATGTGACTAACACTACAGTACTGAAGAGTGTAGCTGTGAATCCAGCTATGGGGAGAGAATAAACACTAGAAAGCAGCCATAGCATTTAGGACAGTGTTGTAGGTAGATCCCCAGTAGAGCTGTAGAGTGGAGTGGCCAAATAGTAACAGTAAGGAAGGTCACAATGTGCACCCGTGGCAGCCCACTAACGCGTATCACCAGATCTCCTACGTTTACTCCTAAAGGTCCACTCTCATCACAAGAGGAAGGATCACAGACCCGTCCCTCTGAAGATCCCAGAAAGCTTCCTGAAGGCATCAACCAAGATCCCGCGGGAGATCCTGGAGCTGTTCGCGGTGCTGTGCATAGAGACCAGTCACTACGTCTCCTTCGTGAAGTACGGGGCGGAGAAGGGCAGCTGGATGTTCTTCGACAGCATGGCCGACCGATTTGGTGAGCGGGTTGTGATCACTCGATCAATGAGAGTATCGTCGTGTTCCACTCTTAAAGGAGAACTCCTCTGAAATGTGTCGTGTCTCCGCCTGCGCTCAGTGAGTGTGAACAAGGTAATAGCCGGACGTGATCGTGTCTTGGGGTTATGAGGGTCACGGCTCGCGAGAAGAGAGTTCTGTGCGGCTGTGGGGTCATCACACTGAGAGGATGACGGTTCCCATTCACTGACATCAAGCGGAGATCTAAAAATCCCAAGAAAACAAAGGATATTATAATGTTGTCAAGCTTTTCATTAACCCCTTCCAGCACCTTCTTCTGGAAACGTTCTTCCCGTGGGAAAGTGCTTGTACATGGGGCTGCACTGTGCATTCTTATACATGTGATGGAAGCCTGAGTGCGCCACTTGTTATTGTTTCCGCAGGGAGTGAGAATGGCTACAACATCCCGCGAGTAACCCTCTGTCCAGAAGTGGCCACTTACCTGGCGGCTCCGCTGCCCGATCTCATGAAGCAGAATCCTCGCGAAATGAAAGGGGTGGCCAACCGCCTCTTCTGTGACGCCTACATGTACATATACCAGAGTAAGAGGATGGCCCTGTATAAGTGAGGGGCGGCCGGAGCATCCGAGGCCGGGCAGTGGGTGGCATCCGTCTGATGAAGGGGTCGATGGTGCCATCTCCTCCTATCATCCGCTCTGCGGTGGGATGTATCGGGGGAATATTCAGGAATCCTTCATTCTCAGGTCTCCTTCCTCCAGATGTTGGACAGTATCCAGGGCCTGGAGACCGGTCAACTGCTCCAATACTGGAATTATAGCACCACGGCCGACCCGAGGTGAAGAGGGATGGGGCAAACCGGCTGTGAGGGATGGGGCGAACCGGCTGTGAGGCATGGGGTAACCCCGGCTGTGAGGGATGGGGCGAACCGGCTGTGAGGGATGGGGTAACCCCGGCTGTGAGGGATGGGGCGAACCGGCTATGAGGGATGGGGCGAACCGGATGCGAGGGATGGGGTAACCCCGGATGCGAGGGATGGGGTAACCCCGGCTGTGAGGGATGGGGCGAACCGGCTGTGAAGGATGGGGTAACCCCGGCTGTGAGGGATGGGGCGAACCGGCTGTGAGGGATGGGGTAACCCCGGCTGTGAGGGATGGGGTAACCTCGGCTGGTCACCCACTGAGGGACGGCTCCGCTGCAGTCAGTGGGGGCCGTCGCGTAGACAGCGTCTTCTGATTTTTGATACAATGTCTCAGGGAGGTAACATATTTATTACAACGTGTCAATAATAGTAATGATGTTATTAGCGGCCGGCAGGGAACTTCCGACGTTCTTGGGGTCAGCAGAAAATGCGGTCAGAAAACTTTTCAGATTATTGAAACTTTTTTTTTAAAAATAAAATCTTCCTACACTTCTCATAGTTTTATAATAAGAGTTCAGAAGCAATCTGTGAATGCTGGGACTTGTAGTGTTTCAGCATGGGTTGTGGACATTGCGCATTCAGCGCTTCTCTCCTTTGCCCTGCGCTGTACATGTGCAACATGGGGGATTGTATCTGACTCCTATCCTGGCTGACACCTTAGATGCCACCCGTCAATAGTGACAGCAGGGTCCTGAGGGGCTGCCATGAACGAGCTGCCAGGAAGTATCATATTGACAGGCACACATGTTACATTGCACCACAAATGTAAAAAGAAAAGGCGTTAACATAAAAAAACAAGTAAAAAAACTCAAAAAAGTCACTTTCTCTGCGTCCTTACGAGAATTACTAGAAAGTGATTGCTTTTTCAGTTTTATAACTGGGATGTAATTCAGCTGTTTAACCACCAGAGGTCAGTGTTGTTACATGGGAGAAAATCCTGCAGGAAAATAATGACCCACAGCTGAGAATGATTCCTCTACCTGGTCTCTTAATATCCGCTGTGACCGGGGTTGCCCTTTAAGTGATGGCTCCAGTGCCTCAGTATAACAGCGGTCATCAGCTCATTGAAAACCTGCATTATCGGAGGCGTCGCTGAAGTCGGACTCCCGTCCCGTCTACTCTCCTTGGCCGAGTCGCCAAGACACAAATCATAAAATCTCGTCTATTTTTATTTCTATCATCGACTATTTACAGGGAGAACAGTGGACCTTAAGAGGTTAAAGATTGTGCAGCCAAGTTTCGGTACCTGCTGACTTTGGGCTCTAGACCAGTTATTACCCCTCTGTGGAGGGAAACAAGGGACGGTCCAGGGGCAGAACTTGGGGCCAAAACATGATATTGTCCCCTCCGAGTTCCTACATAGGATCCGGTAACTGGATTTAGTAACATAGTAACATAGTTAGTAAGGCCGAAAAAAGACATTTGTCCATCCAGTTCAGCCTATATTCCATCATAATAAATTCCCAGATCTACGTCCTTCTACAGAACCTAATAATTGTATGATACAATATTGTTCTGCTCCAGGAAGACATCCAGGCCTCTCTTGAACCCCTCGACTGAGTTCGCCATCACCACCTCCTCAGGCAAGCAATTCCAGATTCTCACTGCCCTAACAGTAAAGAATCCTCTTCTATGTTGGTGGAAAAACCTTCTCTCCTCCAGACGCAAAGAATGCCCCCTTGTGCCCGTCACCTTCCTTGGTATAAACAGATCCTCAGCGAGATATTTGTATTGTCCCCTTATATACTTATACATGGTTATTAGATCGCCCCTCAGTCGTCTTTTTTCTAGACTAAATAATCCTAATTTCGCTAATCTATCTGGGTATTGTAGTTCTCCCATCCCCTTTATTAATTTTGTTGCCCTCCTTTGTACTCTCTCTAGTTCCATTATATCCTTCCTGAGCACCGGTGCCCAAAACTGGACACAGTACTCCATGTGCGGTCTAACTAGGGATTTGTACAGAGGCAGTATAATGCTCTCATCATGTGTATCCAGACCTCTTTTAATGCACCCCATGATCCTGTTTGCCTTGGCAGCTGCTGCCTGGCACTGGCTGCTCCAGGTAAGTTTATCATTAACTAGGATCCCCAAGTCCTTCTCCCTGTCAGATTTACCCAGTGGTTTCCCGTTCAGTGTGTAATGGTGATATTGATTCCTTCTTCCCATGTGTATAACCTTACATTTATCATTGTTAAACCTCATCTGCCACCTTTCAGCCCAAGTTTCCAACATATCCAGATCCATCTGTAGCAGAATACTATCTTCTCTTGTATTAACTGCTTTACATAGTTTTGTATCATCTGCAAATATCGATATTTTACTGTGTAAACCTTCTACCAGATCATTAATGAATATGTTGAAGAGAACAGGTCCCAATACTGACCCCTGCGGTCCCCACTGGTCACAGCGACCCAGTTAGAGACTATACCATTTATAACCACCCTCTGCTTTCTATCACTAAGCCAGTTACTAACCCATTTACACACATTTTCCCCCAGACCAAGCATTCTCATTTTGTGTACCAACCTCTTGTGCGGCACGGTATCAAACGCTTTGGAAAAATCGAGATATACCACGTCCAATGACTCACCATGGTCCAGTCTATAGCTCACCTCTTCATAAAAACTGATTAGATTGGTTTGACAGGAGCGATTTCCCATAAACCCATGCTGATATGGAGTTAAACAGTTATTCTCATTGAGATAATCCAGAATAACATCCCTCAGAAACCCTTCAAATATTTTACCAACAATAGAGGTTAGACTTACTGGCCTATAATTTCCAGGTTCACTTTTAGAGCCCTTTTTGAATATTGGCACCACATTGGCAGGCAATTAGAAAGTTATCAGTCAGGATAACCCTAACCTCTTATACCATGGAGTTTGGTGGAGACGTAATCAATTCCAAAAAGTATGTTTTAGGCAAAGCAGACACTGCACTACCAGAAGATTACCATCCCCACAGTGAGGTATGATGTGGCAGCATTGTACAACAGCAGAAGATCACCATCCCCACAGTGAGGCATGGTGGAGGCAGCATTGTGCATTACTAGAAGATCACCATCCCACAGTGAGGCATGGTGGAGGCATCATTGTGCATTACTAGGAGATCACCTTCCCCACAGTGAGGCATGGTGGGGGCAGCATTGTTCATCACCAGAAGATCACCATCCCAACAGTGAGGCATGGTGGGGGCAGCATTGTTCATCACCAGAAAATCAACATCCCCACAGTGAGGCATGGGGGCAGCATTGTTCATCACCAGAAGATCGCCATCCTCACAGTGAGGCATGGTGGGGGAAGCATTGATCATAACCAGATCACCATCCCCACAGTGAGGCACGATGTGGCAGCATTGTTCATCACCAGAAGATCACCATCCCCACAGGCATGGTGGGGGCAGCATTGTTCATCACCAGAAGATCACCATCCCAACAGTGAGGCATGGTGGGGGCAGCATTGTTCATCACCAGAAAATCAACATCCCCACAGTGAGGCATGGTGGGGGAAGCATTGATCATAACCAGATCACCATCCCCACAGTGAGGCACGATGTGGCAGCATTGTTCATCACCAGAAGATCACCATCCCCACAGGCATGGTGGGGGCAGCATTGTTCATCACCAGAAGATCACCATCCCCAGAGTGAGGCATGGTGGGGGCAGCATTGTTACTCACCAGAAGATCACCATCCCCACAGTGAGGCATGATGGGACAGTATTGTTCATCACTAGAAGATCACCATCCCCACAGTGAGGCATGGTGGGGGCAACATTGTTCATCACCAGGTCACCATCTCCACAATAGGGCATGGTCTGGGCAGCATTGTGCATTACCAGTAGATCACCATCCCCACAGTGAGGCATGGTGGGGGCAGCATTGTTCATCACCAGAAGATAGCCATCCCCACAGTGAGGCATAGTGGGGGCAGCATTGTTCACCAGAAGTTCACCATCCCCACAGTGAGAAATGGTGGGGCAACATTGTTCATCACCAGAAGATCACCATCCCCACAGTGAGGCATGGATGGGGTGCATTGTGCATCACCAGTAGATCACCATCCCCACAGTGAGGCATGATAGGGCAGCATTGTTCATTACTAGAAGATCACCATCCCCAGAGGCATGGTGGGGCAGCATTGTTCATCGCCAGAAGATCACCATCCCCAGAGTGAAGCATGGTGGGGGCAGCATTGTCAATCACTAGAAGATAACCATCCCCACAGTGAGGCATGGTGGGGGCAGCATTGTTTATCACCAGAGGATCACATCCCTACAGTAAGGCATGATGGGGCAGCATTGTTCATCACCAGAAGATCACCATCCTCACAGTGAGGCATGGTGTGGGCAGCATTGTTCATCACCAGAAGATCACCTTCCCCACAGTGAGGAATGGTAAGGGCAGCATTATTCATCACCAGAAGATTACCATCCCCACAGTGAGGCATGGTGGGGGCAACATTGTTCATCACCAGAAGGTCACCATCCCCACAGTAAGGCACGGTCTGGGCAGCATTGTGCATTACCAGTAGATCACCATCCCCACAGTGAGGAATGGTGGGGACAGCATTGTTCATCACCAGAAGATCACCATCCCCACAGTGAGGCATGGTAGGGGCAGCATTATTCATCACCTGAAGATCACCATCCCCACAGTGAGGCATGGTAGGGGCAGCATTGTTCATCACCAGATTACCATCCCCACAGTGAAGCATGGTGGGGGCAACATTGTTCATCACCAGAAGATCACCATCCCCACAGTGAGGCATGGGGGGGAACATTGTTAATCACCAGAATATCACCATCCCCACAGTGAGGCATGGTGGGGGCAGCATTGTGCATTACCAGTAGATCACCATCCCCACAGTGAGGCATTGTTCATCACCAGAAGATCACCATTCCTACAGTGAGGCATGGTGTGGGTGCATTGTGCATCACCAGTAGATCACCAACCCCACAGTGAGGCATGAAGGGGCAGCATTATTCATTGCCAGAAGATCGCCATCCCCACAGTGAGGCATGGTGGGTCAGCATTGTTTATTGCTGGAAGATCACCATCCTCAGAGTGAGGCATGTGGGGGAAGCATTGTTCATCACTAGAAGATCATCCCCACAGTGAGGCATGGTGGGGGCAGCATTGTTTATCACCAAAAGATCACCATCTCCAAGGTGGGGCATGGTATGGGGCAGCATTGTTCATCACCCGAAGATCACCATCCCCACAGTATGGCATGGTGGGGGCAGCATTCTTCACCTGAAGATCACCATCCCCTCAGTGAGGCATGGTGGGGGCAGCATTGTGCATTACCAGTACATGACCATCTCCACAGTGAGGCATGGTGGGGGCAGCATTGTGCATTACCAGTAGATCACCATCCCCACAGTGAGGCATGGTGGGGGCAGCAATGTTCATCACCAGAATATCACCATCTCCACAGTGAGGCATAATGTGGGCAGCATTGTTCATCACCAGATCACCATCCCCACAGTGAGGCATGGTGGGGGCAGCATTGTGCACTACCAGTAGATCACCATCCCCACAGTGAGGCATGGGGGGCAGCAATGTTCATCACCAGATCACCATCCCCACAGTGAGGCATGGTGGGGGCAGCATTGTTCATTGCCAGAAGATCACCATCCCCACATTGAGGCATGGTGGGGGCAGCATTGTTCATCGCCAGAAGCTCTCCATCCCCACAGTGAGGCATGGTGGGGGCAGCATTGGTCATTGCGAGAAGATTGCCATCCCCACAGTGAGGCATGATGTGTGCAGAATAGTGCGCTGGGGATGTTTTTAAGCAGCTGGAACTGGGGCTTTAGTTAAGGTGGAAGGTATTGTCCAAATATAAGACAACTTTACACCTTCAGGTTTCTGCTAAAAGCTGAAGATGAAGAGAAATTTCACGATTGAGTGACAACTACCCTAAGCGAACTCCAAATCAGCAAATGAACGGCTTCACCGGCAGAAGATGGATTTTCTGAAATGGCCGAGCTCAGACCTGAACTCAAGGGGCAATCTGTGGTGACCTGAAGAGGGCGCTGTACACAGATGTCCCCGCAATCTATGGTGACCTGAAGAGGACGATGCACACAGGAGATGTCCCCGCAATCTGTGGTGACCTGAAGAGGATGCTGTACACAGGAGATGTCCCGCAATCTGTGGTGACCTGAAGAGGATGCTGTACACAGATGTCCACGCAATCTGTGGTGACCTGTGGTGACCTGAAGAGGACGATGCACACAGGAGATGTTACCGCAATCTGTGGGGAACTGAAGAGGGCGCTGTACACAGGAGATGCCCCCGCAATCTGTGGTGACATGAAGAGGACGCTGTACACAGATGTCCCCGCATTCTGTGGTGACCTGAAGAGGGCGCTGTACACAGGAGATGCCCCGCAATTTGTGGTGACCTGAAGAGGGCGCTGTACACAGGAGATGCCCCGCAATCTGTGGTGACCTGAAGAGGGTGCTGTACACAGGAGAGGCCCCCGCAATCTGTGGTGACCTGAAGAGGACGCTGTACACAGGAGATGCCCCACAATCTGTGGTGACCTGAAGAGGACGCTGTACACAGGAGATGCCCCACAATCTGTGGTGACCTGAAGAGGGCGCTGTACACAGGAGATGCCCCACAATCTGTGGTGACCTGAAGAGGGCGCTGTACACAGGAGATGCCCCACAATCTGTGGTGACCTGAAGAGGACGCTGTACACAGGAGATGCCCCCGCAATCTGTGGTGACCTGAAGAGGACGCTGTACACAGGAGATGTCCCCGCAATCTGTGGTGACCTGAAGAGGACGCTGTACACAGGAGATGTCCCCGCAATCTGTGGTGACCTGAAGAGGACGCTGTACACAGGAGATGTCCCCATAATCTGTGGTGACCTGAAGAGGGCGCTGTACACAGGCGATGTCCCCGCAATCTGTGGTGACCTGAAGAGGACGCTGTACACAGGAGATGTCCCCGCAATCTGTGGTGACCTGAAGAGGACGCTGTACACAGGAGATGTCCCCGCAATCTGTGGTGACCTGAAGAGGACGCTGTACACAGGAGATGTCCCCGCAATCTGTGGTGATCTGAAGAGGACGCTGTACACAGGAGATGTCCCCGCAATCTGTGGTGACCTGAGGAGGGCGCCGTACACAGGAGAGGCCCCGCAATCTGTGGTGACCTGAAGAGGACGCTATACACAGGAGATGTCCCCGCAATTTGTGGTGACCTGAAGAGGGCGCTGTACACAGGAGATGCCCCCGCAATCTGTGGTGACCTGAAGAGGATGCTGTACACAGGAGATGTCCCCGCAATCTGTGGTGACCTGAAGAGAGCGCTGTACACAGGAGATGCCCCCGCAATCTGTGGTGACCTGAAGAGGACGCTGTACACAGGAGATGCCCCGCAATCTGTGGTGACCTGAAGAGGACGCTGTACACAGGAGATGTCCCCGCAATCTGTGGTGACCTGAAGAGGACGCTGTACACAGGAGATGCCCCCGCAATCTGTGGTGACCTGAAGAGGGCGCCGTACACAGGAGAGGCCCCGCAATCTGTGGTGACCTGAAGAGGACGCTGTACACAGGAGATGTCCCCGCAATCTGTGGTGACCTGAAGAGGACGCTGTACACAGGAGATGTCCCCGCAATCTGTGGTGACCTGAAGAGGACGCTGTACACAGGAGATGTCCCCGCAATCTGTGGTGACCTGAAGAGGACGCTGTACACAGGAGATGTCCCCGCAATCTGTGGTGACCTGAAGAGGATGCTGTACACAGGAGATGTCCCCGCAATCTGTGGTGACCTGAAGAGGACGCCGTACACAGGAGATGTCCCCGCAATCTGTGGTGACCTGAGGAGGGCGCCGTACACAGGAGAGGCCCCGCAATCTGTGGTGACCTGAAGAGGACGCTATACACAGGAGATGTCCCCGCAATCTGTGGTGACCTGAAGAGGACGCTGTACACAGGAGATGTCCCCGCAATCTGTGGTGACCTGAAGAGGACGCTGTACACAGGAGATGTCCCCGCAATCTGTGGTGACCTGAAGAGGATGCTGTACACAGGAGATGTCCCCGCAATCTGTGGTGACCTGAAGAGGACGCTGTACACAGGAGATGTCCCCGCAATCTGTGGTGACCTGAAGAGGACGCTGTACACAGGAGATGTCCCCGCAATCTGTGGTGACCTGAAGAGGACGCTATACACAGGAGATGTCCCCGCAATCTGTGGTGACCTGAAGAGGACGCTATACACAGGAGATGTCCCCGCAATCTGTGGTGACCTGAAGAGGGCGCTGTACACAGGAGATGCCCCCGCAATCTGTGGTGACCTGAAGAGGACGCTATACACAGGAGATGTCCCCTCAATCTGTGGTGACCTGAAGAGGGCACTGTACACAGGAGATGCCCCCGCAATCTGTGGTGACCTGAAGAGGACGCTGTACACAGGAGATGCCCCGCAATCTGTGGTGACCTGAAGAGGACGCTGTACACAGGAGATGTCCCCGCAATCTGTGGTGACCTGAAGAGGACGCTGTACACAGGAGATGCCCCCGCAATCTGTGGTGACCTGAAGAGGGCGCCGTACACAGGAGAGGCCCCGCAATCTGTGGTGACCTGAAGAGGACGCTGTACACAGGAGATGCCCTCGCAATCTGTGGTGACCTGAAGAGGACGCTGTACACAGGAGATGCCCCGCAATCTGTGGTGACCTGAAGAGGGCGCCGTACACAGGAGAGGCCCCGCAATCTGTGGTGACCTGAAGAGGACGCTGTACACAGGAGATGCCCCCGCAATCTGTGGTGACCTGAAGAGGACGCTGTACACAGGAGATGCCCCGCAATCTGTGGTGACCTGAAGAGGGCGCTGTACACAGGAGATGTCCCCGCAATCTGTGGTGACCTGAAGAGGACGCTGTACACAGGAGATGCCCCCACAATCTGACAGATGTGGAGCTGCTGCAATGAGGAGTCGGCAAGGATCGCGTATTCTAGATGTGCCGCACTGATGGACCCCGACCCAAAAACACTGAACGCTGCCAGAAACTCACCAAAGTGTAAGGGTGTGTAGATTTATACAACCACGTTGTCTTAGGTCTTAATTTTAGTTTTTCAGCCGGTAAAGATTTCAGTTTATGTTTCAGTTGAATTGAAGGTGGGACAAGTTCTGAAATTATTTTTTTTTTTTAATATGACAAAACATAACACTGTAACAGGGGTGTGTAGACTTTTTATATCCGCTGTAAATGTAACTGGAATACCGAGACGCACAACAAATGAAATATCTGACAGGTTTGTCATCCCCTCCCCCGCTACTTCTCATTATAACGCTGCCTTTACGTAGTGAGGACGAGGTGCAAGAAATAGTGCTGTCACCCCGCGATCGAGACAAGACAATGCCCCAGCGCTGCCACGTGAGAACATTATGGCTATGGCTGCGGAGTCCAACAGTGGAGGAGTTAATCAGGTTTCCTGGCAGTTCGGCCCCCGAGCACTAGATGGCAGTGTTGCTCTGCAGTGATGGCGGCGTTTCCCCCCCCCAGCAGTTTATAGTTGAAGTAACATTGTTTCACTGACAACATATGCTTGGTCATCAATTTTTCACAAGCCTCTGGGAAGAAAGCGTCTCCTGCGCGAGACCCGATCTCCGCTTCTCTGGACAGTTCTTCCATCCGCCAGAGATTTCACTCCAGGGCTCCGGACCGCGCGCCATTTATAATACTGGTGTGATATATGACTATTATATCAGCGATGGCATCACCGGGGCGGAATGATAAGTCATTGATAAAGAATATATTTTTTTTGGGGGGGAATTTTAAAACTTCTTACACTAAAATTCACAGTAATTTTCTGAATCTGAAATAGTCCTTAGGCCATGTTCACACGTTCCTGATTTCCCTGCTGTTTTTTCTGCACTAAAAACCGCAGCTCTTGGCAGAAAACGCAGGTGCGTTTTTTGATGCGTTTTTTGATGCGGTTTTTAGTGCGGTTTTTTATGCAGTTTTCTGTGCAGAGTCTGTGTGTTTTCTAGGAAGTTTTTTTAGGGTTAAAATGGCTGAAAATACCCTAACCCTACCCCTAACCCTACCCCTAACCCTACCCCTAACCCTAACCCTACCCCTAACCCTAACCCTACCCCTAACCCTACCCCTAACCCTAGTTCTAACTGTAGTGGGGGGAGAAAAAAAAAATTCTTTATTTTATTATTGTTACTACCTATGGGGGTGATAAGGGGGGGGGAGGGGGGGGGTCATTTACTCTTTTTTTATTTTGATCACTGTGAGGTTATCGCAGTGATCAAAATGTGCCTGGAACGAATCTGCCGGCCGGCAGATTCGGCGGGCGCACTGCGAATGCACCCGCCATTTTGGAAGATGGCGGCGCCCAGGGAGAAGACCGAAGGAAGGACACCGGGAGGCCCGGTAAGTATAAGGGGGGAGATGAGGGCACGGGGGGGGGGGGCGTCGGAGCATGGGGGGTGGGATTGGGGCACGGGGGGACAGCCACACTCCGCCCACGCACTTCCTGCTGCAGCGGTTCTGCACCACAAACCGCAGAAAACCCGCAGATATTTTTTTCGTCTGCGGGTTTTACCCTCACAATGGAGGTCAATGGGTGCAGAACCGCTGCAGTTCCGCACAAAGAAGTGACATGGTACTTCTTTTTTACCGCAGCTATTCAGCGTTACTTTTTTAGTGAATTTCCGCATCATGTGCACAGTGGTTCCTGTTTTCCATAGGGTACATTGTACTGTACCCTGCATGGAAAACAGCTACGGACCCGCAGCGGCAAAATCGCGGCGGTTCCGCAGTAAAAACCGCATTGTGTGAACATGGCCTTAAAGGTCTTGCGGAGCGGAGATCCCTTTAACGTGCTCTCATCTTGTAGGACGTGTGATAAGACACCAAGAGTGTCTCTCTCTGGAGGACCCGGCTCACTTGTGCAGTCTATTGATATCAGTACACAGCATGTAATACTTCAGGTCTCCTGCGGGGGAGCTGCAGTAGAAGTGAGCACGTGATTTCAGGTTCCCCTGCGGATCACAGCTGATCGCCGAGGATTCCAGCCCTGATCAGCCTGATTTCTAACAAAAAGTGAACGTTTTATTCTTCTGTGCTCAGCACCAGGGCAATCGAACTGACCTATCACTGTGTAATGGTATTATGTAGCCACTGTATGGTGGTATTATGTAGGCTCTGTATGGTGGTATTATGTAGGCTCTGTATGGTGGTATTATGTAGGCTCTGTATGGTGGTATTATGTAGGCTCTGTATGGTGGTATTATGTAGGCACTGTATGGTGGTATTATGTAGGCTCTGTATGGTGGTATTATGTAGGCTCTGTATGGTGGTATTATGTAGGCTCTGTATGGTGGTATTATGCAGGCTCTGTATGGTGGTATTATGTTGGCTCTGTATGGTGGTGTTATGTAGGCACTGTATGGTGGTGTTATGTAGGCACTGTATGGTGATAATATGTAGGCTCTGTATGGTGATGTTATGGAAGCGCTGTATGGTGGTATTATGTTGGCTCTGTATGGTGGTATTATGTAGGCTCTGTATGGTGGTATTATGTAGGCTCTGTATGGTGGTATTATGTAGGTTCTGTATGGTGGTATTATGCAGGCTCTGTATGGTGGTATTATGTAGGCTCTGTATGGTGATAATATGTAGGCTCTGTATGGTGGTGTTATGGAAGCGCTGTATGGTGGTATTATGTTGGCTCTGTATGGTGGTATTATGTAGGCTCTGTATGGTGGTATTATGTAGGCTCTGTATGGTGATAATATGTAGGCTCTGTATGGTGGTGTTATGGAAGCGCTGTATGGTGGTATTATGCAGGCTCTATATGGTGGTATTATGTAGGCACTGTATGGTGGTATTATGTAGGCACTGTATGGTGGTATTATGTAGGCTCTGTATGGTGGTATTATGTAGGCTCTCTATGGTGGTATTATGTAGGCACTGTATGGTAATAATATGTAGGCTCTGTATGGTGGTATTATGTAGGCACTGTATGGTGGTATTATGTAGGCTCTGTATGGTGGTATTATGTAGGCTCTGTATGGTGGTATTATGTAGGCACTGTATGGTGGTATTATGTAGGCGCTGTATGCTGGTATTATGTAGGCTCTGTATGGTGGTATTATGTAGGCTCTGTATGGTGGTGTTATGTAGGCTCTGTATGGTGGTATTATGTAGACTCAGTATGGTGGTATTATGTAGGCACTGTATGGTGGTATTATGTAGGCTCTGTATGGAGGTTTTATGTAGGCTCTGTATGGTGGTGTTATGTAGGCGCTGCATGGTGGTGTTATGTAGGCTCTGCATGGTGGTATTATGTAGGCGCTGCATGGTGGTATTATGTTGGCTCTGTATGGTGGTATTATGTAGGCTCTGTATGGTGGTATTAGGTAGGCTCTGTATGGAGGTTTTATGTAGGCTCTGTATGGTGGTGTTATGTAGGCTCTGTATGGTGGTGTTATGTAGGCTCTGTATGGTGGTGTTATGTAGGCTCTGCATGGTGGTATTATGTAGGCGCTGCATGGTGGTATTATGTTGGCTCTGTATGGTGGTATTATGTAGGCTCTGTATGGTGGTATTAGGTAGGCGCTGTATGGTGGTGTTATGTAGGCACTGTATGGTGGTATTATGCAGGCTCTGTATGGTGGTATTATGTAGGCTCTGTATGCTGGTATTATGTAGGCGCTGTATGGTGGTATTATGTAGGCACTGTATGGTGGTATTATGTAAGCTCTGTATTATGTAAGCTCTGTATGGTGGTGTTATGTAGGCTCTGTATGGTGGTATTATGTAGGCTCTGTATGCTGGTATTATGTAGGCTCTGTATGCTGGTATTATGTAGGCGCTGTATGGTGGTGTTATGTAGGCACTGTATGGTGGTGTTATGTAGGCACTGTATGGTGATAATATGTAGGCTCTGTATGGTGATGTTATGGAAGCGCTGTATGGTGGTATTATGTTGGCTCTGTATGGTGGTATTATGTAGGCTCTGTATGGTGGTATTATGTAGGCTCTGTATGGTGGTATTATGTAGGTTCTGTATGGTGGTATTATGCAGGCTCTGTATGGTGGTATTATGTAGGCTCTGTATGGTGATAATATGTAGGCTCTGTATGGTGGTGTTATGGAAGCGCTGTATGGTGGTATTATGTTGGCTCTGTATGGTGGTATTATGTAGGCTCTGTATGGTGGTATTATGTAGGCTCTGTATGGTGATAATATGTAGGCTCTGTATGGTGGTGTTATGGAAGCGCTGTATGGTGGTATTATGCAGGCTCTATATGGTGGTATTATGTAGGCACTGTATGGTGGTATTATGTAGGCACTGTATGGTGGTATTATGTAGGCTCTGTATGGTGGTATTATGTAGGCTCTCTATGGTGGTATTATGTAGGCACTGTATGGTAATAATATGTAGGCTCTGTATGGTGGTATTATGTAGGCACTGTATGGTGGTATTATGTAGGCTCTGTATGGTGGTATTATGTAGGCTCTGTATGGTGGTATTATGTAGGCACTGTATGGTGGTATTATGTAGGCGCTGTATGCTGGTATTATGTAGGCTCTGTATGGTGGTATTATGTAGGCTCTGTATGGTGGTGTTATGTAGGCTCTGTATGGTGGTATTATGTAGACTCAGTATGGTGGTATTATGTAGGCACTGTATGGTGGTATTATGTAGGCTCTGTATGGAGGTTTTATGTAGGCTCTGTATGGTGGTGTTATGTAGGCGCTGCATGGTGGTGTTATGTAGGCTCTGCATGGTGGTATTATGTAGGCGCTGCATGGTGGTATTATGTTGGCTCTGTATGGTGGTATTATGTAGGCTCTGTATGGTGGTATTAGGTAGGCTCTGTATGGAGGTTTTATGTAGGCTCTGTATGGTGGTGTTATGTAGGCTCTGTATGGTGGTGTTATGTAGGCTCTGTATGGTGGTGTTATGTAGGCTCTGCATGGTGGTATTATGTAGGCGCTGCATGGTGGTATTATGTTGGCTCTGTATGGTGGTATTATGTAGGCTCTGTATGGTGGTATTAGGTAGGCGCTGTATGGTGGTGTTATGTAGGCACTGTATGGTGGTATTATGCAGGCTCTGTATGGTGGTATTATGTAGGCTCTGTATGCTGGTATTATGTAGGCGCTGTATGGTGGTATTATGTAGGCACTGTATGGTGGTATTATGTAAGCTCTGTATTATGTAAGCTCTGTATGGTGGTGTTATGTAGGCTCTGTATGGTGGTATTATGTAGGCTCTGTATGCTGGTATTATGTAGGCTCTGTATGCTGGTATTATGTAGGCGCTGTATGGTGGTGTTATGTAGGCACTGTATGGTGGTATTATGCAGGCTCTGTATGGTGGTATTATGCAGGCTCTGTATGGTGGTATTATGTAGGCTCTGTATGCTGGTATTATGTAGGCTCTGTATGGTGGTATTATGTAGGCTCTGTATGCTGGTATTATGTAGGCTCTGTATGGTGGTATTATGTAGGCTCTGTATGCTGGTATTATGTAGGCTCTGTGTGGTGGTATTATGTAGGCACTGTATGGTGGTGTTATGTAGGCACTGTATGGTGGTATTATGCAGGCTATGTATGGTGGTGTTATGTAAGCACTGTATGGTGGTATTATGTAGGCTCTGTATGGTGGTATTATGTAGGCTCTGTGTGGTGGTGGTATGTAGGCTCTGTATGGTGGTGTTATGTAGGCGCTGTATGGTGGTGTTATGTATGCGCTGTGTGGTGGTATTATGTAGGCGCTGTGTGGTGATGTTATGTAGGCTCTGTATAGTGGTATGTAGGCTCTGTATGGTGGTATTATGTAGGCTCTGTATGGTGGTATTATGTAGGCGCTGTGTGGTGGTGTTATGTAGGCTCTGTATGGTGGTATGTAGGCTCTGTATGGTGGTGTTATGTAGGCGCTGTATGGTGGTGTTATGTAGGCGCTGTGTGGTGGTATTATGTAGGCTCTGTATGGTGGTGTTATGTAGGCTCTGTATGGTGGTATGTAGGCTCTGTATGGTGGTGTTATGTAGGCGCTGTATGGCGGTGCTATGTAGGCGCTGTGTGGTGGTATTATGTAGGCTCTGTATGGTGGTATGTAGGCTCTGTATGGTGGTGTTATGTAGGCACTGTATGGTTGTGTTATGTAGGCTCTGTATGGTGGTATTATGTAGGCTCTGTATGGTGCTATTATGTAGGCTCGGTATGGTGGTATTATGTAGGCTCTGTATGGTGATAATATGTAGGCTCTGTGTGGTGGTATTATGTAGGCTCTGTATGGTGGTATTATGTAGGCTCTGTATGGTGCTATTATGTAGGCTCGGTATGGTGGTATTATGTAGGCTCTGTATGGTGATAATATGTAGGCTCTGTATGGTGGTATTATGTAGGCTCTGTATGGTGATAATATGTAGGCTCTGAGTGGAGGCTTTATGCAGGCTCTGTATGGTGGTATTATGTAGGCGCTGTATGGTGGTATTATGTAGGCGCTGTATGGTGGTATTATGTAGGCACTGTATGGTGGTATGTAGGCTCTGTATGGTGCTATTATGTAGGCTCTGTATGGTGGTATTATGCAGGCTCTGTATGGTGGTATTATGCAGGCTCTGTATGGTGGTATTATGCAGGCTCTGTATGGTGGTATGTAGGCTCTTTATGGTGGTATTATGTAGGCTCTGTATGGTGGTATTATGCAGGCTCTGTATGGTGGTATTATGCAGGCTCTGTATGGTGGTATGTAGGCTCTGTATGGTGCTATTATGTAGTCTCTGTATGGTGGTATTATGCAGGCTCTGTATGGTGGTATTATGTAGGCTCTGTATGGTGGTATTATGTAGGCTCTGTATGGTGGTATTATGCAGGCTCTGTATGGTGGTATTATGCAGGCTCTGTATGGTGGTATTATGCAGGCTCTGTATGGTGGTATGTAGGCTCTGTATGGTGGTATTATGTAGGCTCTGTATGGTGGTATTATGCAGGCTCTGTATGGTGGTATTATGCAGGCTCTGTATGGTGGTATGTAGGCTCTGTATGGTGCTATTATGTAGGCTCTGTATGGTGCTATTATGTAGGCTCTGTATGGTGGTATTATGTAGGCTCTGTATGGTGGTATTATGTAGGCACTGTATGGTGGTATTATGCAGGCTCTGTATGGTGGTATTATGTAGGCTCTGTATGGTGGTATTATGTAGGCTCTGTATGGTGGTATTATGCAGGCTCTGTATGGTGGTATTATGCAGGCTCTGTATGGTGGTATGTAGGCTCTGTATGGTGGTATTATGTAGGCTCTGTATGGTGGTATTATGCAGGCTCTGTATGGTGGTATTATGCAGGCTCTGTATGGTGGTATGTAGGCTCTGTATGGTGCTATTATGCAGGCTCTGTATGGTGGTATTATGCAGGCTCTGTATGGTGGTATGTAGGCTCTGTATGGTGCTATTATGCAGGCTCTGTATGGTGGTATTATGCAGGCTCTGTATGGTGGTATGTAGGCTCTGTATGGTGGTATTATGTAGGCTCTGTATGGTGGTATTATGTAGGCTCTGTATGGTGGTATGTAGGCTCTGTATGGTGGTATTATGCAGGCTCTGTATGGTGGTATTATGTAGGCTCTGTATGGTGGTATTATGTAGGCTCTGTATGGTGGTATTATGCAGGCTCTGTATGGTGGTATGTAGGCTCTGTATGGTGGTATTATGTAGGCTCTGTATGGTGGTATTTTGCAGGCTCTGTATGGTGGTATTATGCAGGTTCTGTATGGTGGTATGTAGGCTCTGTATGGTGCTATTATGTAGGCTCTGTATGGTGGTATTATGCAGGCTCTGTATGGTGGTATTATGCAGGCTCTGTATGGTGGTATGTAGGCTCTGTATGGTGCTATTATGTAGGCTCTGTATGGTGGTATTATGCAGGCTCTGTATGGTGGTATTATGCAGGCTCTGTATGGTGGTATGTAGGCTCTGTATGGTGCTATTATGTAGGCTCTGTATGGTGGTATTATGTAGGCTCTGTATGGTGGTATTATGCAGGCTCTGTATGGTGGTATGTAGGCTCTGTATGGTGGTATTATGCAGGCTCTGTATGGTGGTATTATGTAGGCTCTGTGTGGAGGTTTTATGCAGGCTCTGTATGGTGGTATTATGTAGACTCTGTATGGTGGTATTATGTAGACTCTGTAGAGTAGTTATTATTTGAGCACTATATGATGATGTTATATGAACACTGTATGGTGACACAGTTGAGCAGTACACAGAGTAGTTATTTCAGCACGGTATAAATGTTACATGGACACTGTATGGTTTGAGCACTGTATAGATGTTATAAGGACAGTATGTTGATATTTAGTACTGGATCTTGATATTATATGGACACTATGGTTTGAGCACTGTATGGTTGTTATGTGGACATGGTATGGTAGGATTCAGAACTAAGCTTTTACTTGAAATCAATTACAGTAAAATTATTGTACAAATATTTCTGCACACTGCAGCATAAGTCGGAATTCACACCTTCCATTTTTTTTTTTATTGTGCTTTTGGCAATTTTTCCTGCAACAATATAAAAGTACAGATGTGGTGATATTATGTTTCCAATCGCCCAAGGCGACGATCTGCTTTGTGGGTGACGTACGGCATTATTGTTTTGCCCCTGTATATTGGCATTCTTTGGGCAGAGTGAATTGTATATCTGTGCTATCCGGCATCGTGCGGCTGCATTATATCAGCATTGTATGGCGATATTTATTGCAGCACTATCTGCCATTCCACATTATTTTCTGATTGACATATATCGCTTTTGTTCTATACGGTATTATTTTTTCGCTACTGTTTATTAAGCTATTGCTTTATTTTAGCAACGTAAAATGGTAGTTTTGTCACTTTACGGCGGCATTATATTGTCATTGTGTAAGAATATTATATCAGCGCCATTGAGCAGTATTTCTTTCAGGATAGTGTAGCAGTACAATTTGTTCTGTGAATGACGGACATAACTTCGGCACTCTATGGCGGTGTTATTTGTGCACTATAATACCGTTGCAACTTTTGGATTTAACATATATTTATAAAATAAGCATCTTTTATGATTTTCTAGTGTTCAGGGTAAATACTGGGGGTTGCAGAAAACCTATTTTTGCAGCATTGACGCTTTCCTGCAGTAAATGCGGGATTGTAAGGGTTAAGTCCCAACACGACAAACTTTTTACATTATGTGTAGGCAATAACCCTGAATCTCCCCAGAGCTCTGGCGCCAGTAAACAACCCGCACTTTAATTAGAAAGAAAGCCAAACGAGAGAATGCAACCAGCGCCCCCCAGTCCACATTATAGTAACATAGTAACATAGTAACATAGTAAGGCCGAAAAAAGACATTTGTCCATCCAGTTCAGCCTATATTCCATCATAATAAATCCCCAGATCTACGTCCTTCTACAGAACCTAATAATTGTATGATACAATATTGTTCTGCTCCAGGAAGACATCCAGGCCTCTCTTGAACCCCTCGACTGAGTTCGCCATCACCACCTCCTCAGGCAAGCAATTCCAGATTCTCACTGCCCTAACAGTAAAGAATCCTCTTCTATGTTGGTGGAAAAACCTTCTCTCCTCCAGACGCAAAGAATGCCCCCTTGTGCCCGTCACCTTCCTTGGTATAAACAGATCCTCAGCGAGATATTTGTATTGTCCCCTTATATACTTATACATGGTTATTAGATCGCCCCTCAGTCGTCTTTTTTCTAGACTAAATAATCCTAATTTCGCTAATCTATCTGGGTATTGTAGTTCTCCCATCCCCTTTATTAATTTTGTTGTCCTCCTTTGTACTCTCTCTAGTTCCATTATATCCTTCCTGAGCACCGGTGACCAAAACTGGACACAGTACTCCATGTGCGGTCTAACTAGGGATTTGTACAGAGGCAGTATAATGCTCTCATCATGTGTATCCAGACCTCTTTTAATGCACCCCATGATCCTGTTTGCCTTGGCAGCTGCTGCCTGGCACTGGCTGCTCCAGGTAAGTTTATCATTAACTAGGATCCCCAAGTCCTTCTCCCTGTCAGATTTACCCAGTGGTTTCCCGTTCAGTGTGTAATGGTGATATTGATTCCCTCTTCCCATGTGTATAACCTTACATTTATCATTGTTAAACCTCATCTGCCACCTTTCAGCCCAAGTTTCCAACTTATCCAGATCCATCTGTAGCAGAATACTATCTTCTCTTGTATTAACTGCTTTACATAGTTTTGTATCATCTGCAAATATCGATATTTTACTGTGTAAACCTTCTACCAGATCATTAATGAATATGTTGAAGAGAACAGGTCCCAATACCAACCCCTGCGGTACCCCACTGGTCACAGCGACCCAGTTAGAGACTATACCATTTATAACCACCCTCTGCTTTCTATCACTAAGCCAGTTACTAACCCATTTACACACATTTTCCCCCAGACCAAGCATTCTCATTTTGTGTACCAACCTCTTGTGCGGCACGGTATCAAACGCTTTGGAAAAATCGAGATATACCACATCCAATGACTCACCGTGGTCCAGCCTATAGCTTACCTCTTCATAAAAACTGATTAGATTGGTTTGACAGGAGCGATTTCTCATAAACCCATGCTGATATGGAGTTAAACATGGAGTTATCTTATATGTCGCACCCCCATCTCCGCACCCCTCCCCCGCACTCCGAGTCCGTCCTGCCAAGATTCGCCTGGTGTCAGCAGATCTGCCGAGGTCAGGCCAGTGGGTTTTTATTAATTTGATTAATAAAGTGCACGTCATCGGGGTAATTAGCAAGTAATTGGGAATGACAAGGATGTCAGAGATTGTCCCTCGAAGGAGAGAGCGTTTCCTCCCTGTGTAAATTACCCGCGCCTCTCAGCGCCATTAATTAGGAGTCAGACAGGAATGGTGGATGCTCCTGTAGTCGCAGGTAAATCGTACGCTCCACTCACCTGCTCCATCAGGCATCGGAGACCCTCACACGCCCCATAATGGAAAGCTCCATCCCAGGGGGCTCAGCCATCACCACTGCCCCGATTCACGGCCATTAATTGCTGCATCAATCTACCACTTGTGTAATTAATGAACTTCCCTCCCCGAGAAGCAATTATCTCACACCTTAAATAATATTGGTGTTATCCCTTTAAGACATAAATTAGTTATGTGACAATAAACAGCAGAGCATGTCCAACATTACACCGCAATCTCCTAAAAGGGAGGAATTATCTACAAACTATCAGGAAAACAGGAATCCTGTAATACAATACTGCCCCTATGTACAAGAATGTAACTACTATAATACTGCTCCTATGTACAAGAATATAACTACTATAATACTGCACCTATGTACAAGAATATAACTACTATAATACTGCCCCTATGTACAAAAATATAACTACTATAATACTGCTCCTATGTACAAGAATATAACTACTATAATACTGCTCCTATGTACAAGAATATAACTACTATAATACTGCTCCTATGTACAAAAATATAACTACTATAATACTGCTCCTATGTACAAGAATATAACTACTATAATACTGCTCCTATGTACAAGAATATAACTACTATAATACTGCTCCTATGTACAAGAATGTAACTACTATAATACTGCCCCTATGTACAAGAATGTAACTACTATAATACTGCCCCTATGTACAAGAATATAACTACTATAATACTGCTCCTATGTACAAGAATATAACTACTATAATACTGCTCCTATGTACAAGAATGTAACTACTATAATACTGCCCCTATGTACAAGAATGTAACTACTATAATACTGCCCCTATGTACAAGAATATAACTACTATAATACTGCTCCTATGTACAAGAATATAACTACTATAATACTGCTCCTATGTACAAGAATATAACTGCTATAATACTGCCCCTATGTACAAGAACATAACTGCTATAATACTGCTCCTATGTACAAGAATATAACTACTATAATACTGCTCCTATGTACAAGAATATAACTACTATAATACTGCTCCTATTTACAAGAATATAACTACTATAATACTGCTCCTATGTACAAGAATATAACTACTATAATACTGCTCCTATGTACAAGAATATAACTACTATAATACTGCCCCTATGTACAAGAATGTAACTACTATAATACTGCCCCTATGTACAAGAATATAACTACTATAATACTGCTCCTATGTACAAGAATATAACTACTATAATACTGCTCCTATGTACAAGAATATAACTACTATAATACTGCCCCTATGTACAAGAACATAACTACTATAATACTGCTCCTATGTACAAGAATATAACTACTATAATACTGCTCCTATATACAAAAATATAACTACTATAATGCTGCCCCTATGTACAAGAATATAACTACTATAATACTGCCCCTATGTACAAGAATATAACTACTATAATACTGCTCTTATGTACAAGAATACAACTACTATAATACTGCTCCTATGTACAAGAATATAACTACTATAATACTGCCCCTATGTACAAGAATATAACTACTATAATACTGCCCCTATGTACAAGAATATAACTACTATAATACTGCTCCCTATGTACAAGAATATAACTACTATAATACTGCCCCTATGTACAAGAATATAACTACTATAATACTGCCTCTATGTGCAAGAATATAACTACTATAATACTGCCCCTATGTGCAAGAATATAACTACTATAATACTGCCCCTATGTACAAGAATATAACTACTATAATACTGCCCCTATGTACAAGAATATAACTACTATAATACTGCTCCCTATGTACAAGAATATAACTACTATAATACTGCCCCTATGTACAAGAATATAACTACTATAATACTGCCCCTATGTACAAGAATATAACTACTATAATACTGCCTCTATGTGCAAGAATATAACTACTATAATACTGCCCCTATGTGCAAGAATATAACTACTATAATACTGCCTCTATGTACAAGAATATAACTACTATAATACTGCCCCTATGTACAAGACTATAACTACTATAATACTGCCCCTATGTACAAGAATATAACTACTATAATACTGCTCCTATGTACAGGAATATAACTACTATAATACTGCCCCTATGTACAAGAATATAACTACTATAATACTGCCTCTATGTGCAAGAATATAACTACTATAATACTGCCCCTATGTACAAGAATATAACTACTATAATACTGCCTCTGTGTGCAAGAATATAACTACTATAATACTGCCCCCTATGTACAAGAATATAACTACTATAATACTGCTCCCTATGTACAAGAATATAACTACTATAATACTGCCGCTATGTACAAGAATATAACTACTATAATACTGCCCCTATGTACAAGAATATAACTACTATAATACTGCCTCCTAGCTGTGAGGTTGTGTGTTGGTAGCTCTCCTGATGTCTGGAGCAAGCCCAGGGAGGGGCCACCCTGGGCGGGGAAGCTCCCCAGGCAAGGCCCAGGCTTCTCGGCCTACACTGGGACAAGGCTCCCAGACCTCTCTGAATGGGAATGTTAATCCCAAAGCCTCTGTGAGACCGGTGAATGCAGCGGCCAAAGCTGCAGCAGTTCTGTGAAGGAAGAAAAACTTGCAAGTAAAGTTTTGGGAGGAAAATCTACTCCAAGTCCAGCAAAGAAGCCAGAAGGTAAAGTGTTGGTGAGTGATGTTCCACAGCACAGTATGAAGTCCTGTAACTCCCCGGTTAGTCAGCAGCCCCTGCCTGAGGCACAGGTGAGATCGGTCTCAGCTGTACCAATCACCTCTCCTGCATCCAGGCAGAGACGGACGTCTTTGGAAAGACAGACCATCCAGGAGAACTTGCAGCAACATGGCAGTGTGGCGCTGTCAGGACGCACCCGGTCACAGTCAGGTGGCAGCGATAAACCTGCTGTGGAGCCGGCATCCAGCCGAGGAGCCACAAAGCCATCTGTGGTGGAACCGCACAAGACTGTGTTCAAAGCCCCTGTACCCGTGGTGAAGGCAAAACCTGTGCAGCCGGCGCGTGCACCCGAGCTGCAGCTAGCGGACGAGATACCAGGACTTGTCAGAAAACTGGGTGAGTTACAGCAGCAAAAAAAAGCGCTGCAAATGGAAGTAGACTTTATCTATAGTCTAAAGACCACTAATCCTGCCAGTAATGATGTGTATGACCTGAGCCTGAACACGCTGGGGGTGCAGCTGGCAAGTGTGGTGCAGGACATTGAGTCTGTGCTGGAGGGCATGGGGCCCCTGGCGGAGACCTACAGGAACCGGGAGCGGTTCGCCTCCTATAAGCAGGACTGTGCTGTAGAGACCGGGACCCCCCAGCAGCGGACACGGCCAGTGTTACAGGCTGCCCGCTTCTGCTTCCAGGAAGGAAAAAAACTGCAGCAGCAAGCAGCTGAGTGTGAACAGGAGCTTGCACTTCAGACTCCAACAGAGGCACCACAGGTCCCAGAATGCCCCATGCAGGAGCCGGACTGTATTTGTGAGACTGTTTGTGCTGCTGAGGCAGCTGAGTGTGAACAGGAGCTTGCACTTCAGACTCCAGCAGAGGCACCACAGGTCCCAGAATGCCCCACGCAGGAGCAGGACATTATATGTAAGACTGTTTGTGCTGATGAGGCCGAGGCTGAGGCACAGACTGGGGCTGGTGATGTTGTGCCCATGGGGTCGGGGGTTGGGGAGGCTTCACATTCTGTCATGGACATGGCACTGTCTGATAATGATGCTGCTAATAATAATGTGCATGATATGTGTGACTATCCCCCATTACCATCTAGTCCACAAGGTGTGGCAGCCCCCCCTGCTGCAGACCCTCTCCCTGTCAGTCGGCCCAGTGTGGCCCGGCAGGTGCCCCCCAGGAATGCCTGGAGCCGCGGCGCCCCATCCTTCACTTCCAGCGCCAGATATACCGGCCAGACTTTTAAGCGCATTAATGTGGTGCGGTTTAAGTACATAGGTGCCAAGGAGGATCTGCCACAGCGCAGGTATGTGGTGAGAGAGCTGCTATGCGGCCAGATGGGGTTCGTGGTAAATGAGATACTGGCGGTGTCCAATCTTCTGGACAGACAGGGCTATGAGGTCAGCTTCAAGCTGCAGTGTGACCTGGACAGGTTCTCGGCCAATTACCCCATGTTCAGAGATGCTGAAGGCTGGAATAAGTTTATATTGGTTCCTGTCTCCAGGCCGGACACTGTTACAGTAAACATCACCTTCTGGAATGAGGCCGTTCCCCCACAGGACATCGAGGTTTGGCTCCGGAGACACTGTGACCTCGCCTCTGGACTCTCCAAGGTCAGAGATGAGGATGGTATCTGGACAATGGGGTGGAAAGCTGTGGTGAAACTGCGGCAACTCAATAACATTACTGCCCATTTACCCAACTCCTTCTTCATTGGGAGGGAGAAGGGAAGATGTTATTACCCCGGGCAGCCCAGAAAGTGCTTCAAATATGGTGGGAAAGGTCATCTGGCCAACGCCTGTACTGTGGTGAAGTGCAGCCTGTGCGGGGATATCGGCCATGTCGCTGTGGATTGCCGGGATGTTAGGTGCAACCTCTGCGGTAAGATGGGCCACCCTCACAGGGACTGTCCAGACGCCTGGCATAATATCTGCAGAGTCTTCCCTGATGAGGCTGTACTAGCAGGGGCAGAGGCTCAGGAGGATGAGGATCTGGTGGCAGGGGCGCATGAGGGGGAGGATTTAATGTCAGGAGAGATGGTGACCAGCCCAGATGCACAACAGGAGTCCACTCATAAGCAGGGTATAGAGGGTGCAGAGGGGAACTTGGAGGTCGCTCCTCAGGTCCAGCGGCCTCAGGTAGCCCCCCCTTCAGCATCACTGTCTGAATCTGATGACTGGAGCGTTAATCACAATAAAAGGAAGAAAAAGAGCACGTCCTCCCGTAAACCTGAGGCAGAATATGACGCCCGTCAGAGTGCTACCAGGAAGGTTCAGAATTGTGCAGGAGTGATGGTTGTGTCCAACAAGTATGGGGTTTTATCGGAGTCTAATGATGATGATTATGAGACAGAGTTGAGGAAAGTTGATGCAGAGTGTGACAGGGACATAGAGGACCACCCTCCGTCAAAGCGGAAGCCTTTATCTGTGGACCCTCAGGTAGAGTCTGACATGGACACCGGTGGTGGACCGAACATCCCTGACTCATGATGATGGCAGTTACTGTGCTCCTTCTCTATTGTGTTGTGATGGCGGGGTTCTCATTAACACTAACCTCAAGTAATGTTAACAGTATTAAGGCAAGGAGGACGAGACATGTGGTGTATGAACATCTCACACATCTGGACACCGATGTCATTTTCCTGCAGGAGACACGACTGACATCTCTGGGGCTTATGAGAGAGGCTGAGAGGGAATGGCGGTGCGGTCCTTCTTTCTGGTCACTGGCTGTGGAGCCTTACGCCGGAGTCGCTGTCCTGTTTAACACCAATGATGTGACTGTGCATAGGATGACGGAGGTGGTCATGGGAAGATGTTTGGTCCTGGAAGTCACTATTCATAGGAGGCGACTCCGGCTTATTAACATCTATGGGCCACAGACAGTGACTGACAGGATCCAGCTGTTTAATAACGTTAAGCCTTACCTCTTCACTTCTCTTCCGGTGGTGATGGCAGGGGACTTTAATGCCATACTGACATCAGGTGACAGTTCCTCGGGCAGGACAGTGACCAGGGACGGTAAGGTCCTACATAACATTATAATGCAGGCTGGACTGACTGACGTTTTCGCACAGGGAGGTCGACAGCCAAAATTCACATATTCATGTTCCAACAGGAGCAGTAGGATAGATTTTGCTTTTGTGAGTCCTACTGAGGCTGTTGACACCCTGAGTGAGAAGGTTGTCCCTTACTCTGATCACCTCGCCTTGTGTTTCTGTCTGGGGACCTCTAACCGTCCGGAGATCGGTAGAGGGTTGTGGAAGCTCAATTCCAGTCTCCTGGATGATGCTTATGTTCAGAGTCGTGTCTACTCCCTTATCCAGCTTCATCTAGATAGGGTTGACTTCTATGATAACATAACCGACTGGTGGGAGGACGTCAAGGAGGATATCAGATCCCTCTTAAAGAGACTGTCAGTTAATAAAGGGAGGAATAAGTACAGCCAGTACCTAAAGCTGCGTAAAGCATTGGAGTCACTATATTCGGTGGGCGGGGATGACAAAGTGAAGATCGACCAACTGAAATCTGAGATAAGGCAGTATCAGTATAGTAGGTATACCTCCCTGGTTCTTGAACGGGATTATGGGTCCTTGGGGGCCCCTGATCCCTTTGAGAATTGCAGGGAGACGGTAGTCAAAAAAAAAAAAGTGGTCACGGGTCTCACTGACTTCCAGGGTGTATTGCAGGATTCACGGGAGGGTATCCTGGAGGTGGTGAGATCTTACTATGCTGACTTGTTTCAGAGGAAGGTTTTGGATAAAGATAAGATGGCTCAATTCTTGGAGGCAACTCCTGCGCCTGATACTAATGATCTGGACTTTTCTCCTTTGACAGCAGAGTTAACGGTGGAGGAAGTTAAGGAGGCTATTGATAAATTACATCTGAAGAAGGCACTAGGTCCAGATGGCATAACAGCAGAATTTTATAGGAAATTCAGAGACCTCCTGGCTCCAATCCTCGTGGATGTGTATAGAAGTTGTCTAGAAAATCACCTGATGCCTCCATCCATGAGAGTGTCCTCGTTGATTCTGCTGTCTAAAGGTAAAGAGCCGAGCGACATCAAGAACTGGAGGCCGATTGCCCTCTTGAATGTGGACAGGAAGATTCTAGCAAAGATCCTGTTTTCTAGATTAGTCTGTTTGTCCCCAGCACTGTTGGCAGGCTCTCAGTTTGGCACAGTAAAAGGGCGGAACATCTCTGGAGCAGTCATCTCGATACGGGAGATGTTTGAGAGATGTATAGCCCTGCGGTGTGGGAAATATATTGTTAGTCTGGACCAAGCTAAAGCCTTTGACAGGGTTGATCATGACTATCTGTGGGCCACTTTGTCAAAGTACGGTATTCCGGGACAATTTGTGGATTGGCTGAAGACATTGTACAGAGAGGCGGTGAGCTTTCCTCTGATTAATGGTTGGCAGGGTGACACTTTTGGAGTTGAGGCAGGGGTGAGACAGGGTTGCCCACTGAGTCCCCTCCTGTACGTTTTTGCCCTAGACCCGTTTCTGAGGTCACTGCAGGAGTGTGATTTTCAGGGGGTGCCGGTCCCCCATTGCCTGCCTCTGAATGTTGTTGCCTATGCGGATGATGTGACGTTGGTGATCTCTAATCCTCGAGAGGTGCAGATGTTATCTGCGTCTATCAGAAGTTACTCAGAGGCCTCCGGGTCTCTGGTCAACCTTGAGAAGAGTCAAGCTCTGTGGACATTAGATACTGATCCCAGCTATGATCTGCGGCAGTTTGCCAAAGCCTCCACCCATATTAAGATCCTCGGCGTTAAATTTGGGAGGGATGATAATGCCACGCTAAATTGGGAGGAGAAATTGGAAGCTGGAAATGCAAAGGTTCAGCGATGGAAGAACTGGAGGCTGACCTACAGAGAAAGGGTCGCAATGTTGAAGACTTATCTGGTCCCTGTTTTCTTGTATGTCTCTGTCATTTTCCCTTTGCCAGAATCTTTCTCAGCGAGGCTCTTCAGCCTGTTCTTCCAGCTCTTGTGGGGGAATAGGTTGAACCTAATAAAGAGGGGAATAACCTACCTACGGCGGAGAGAGGGTGGGCTGGATATGTTGAATCCAAGGGTTTTCTTTGACTCCTTGTTTCTAAAGGTAAATTTTGGGAACATGGACTCAAACAGTAGCTCCCTGTGGGTAAATAGTATCAGGTACTGGATATTGCCTTTTGCAGAATCTTGGGTGCGAGGCGGCAGTCTCAAGAGGAGGAGATGGACAGGTGACCACCTCCCCCAGTATCTGGACTACGGTCTGAAGTGTGTTAGGAGGTGGGGACTGGAGAAGTCTTACATTGAGAGCAGTACGAGAAGAGACCTGTATGCTCATGTATGTAGGACTTTCTTTTACTCTCCACTGGCCTTGAGAGATTGTGTCACCACCACCCTGCAGGAAAGCCTTAGGTTCCTAAACGGGAAAAGACTCCCTCCTAAACTGTTTGACGTCACTTGGCTTTCGCTGCATAGTCGGCTCTTTGTCAGGGGGAACCTGAAACATCTTAGTGTCTCCGATCGGAATTGTCCCCTTGGTTGTCAGCAGGAGGAGACTATGGAGCACTTTATATGTGATTGCTGGGGAGGGAGGAAGATCTGGGAGGAAGTGTCTGATAATCTAAAAATCCCCAGACTGCGGACTCTAAAGTATTCTGACATTATCTATGGTGTCCCCTCCACTGTTAGTAACATCGACAGAGAGACGATGTACATTATAATAAGCGTCATCAAATACTATCATTGGCACATGAGAACCCGGGTGTCACTGCACAATGAGCTGTTCGATCACACCGCTGCGGCTGGTCAGGTTATGTCAGAACTCCGGTGGAAAAAATCGCTAGAAGTTGGAAGGAGTCAGAGAAATAATAAGTTATGGAGGAATGTAAAATTCAGTTAAGAAATATGATTTTTTTTTTTTTGCTTAATTTTTCTTCTTCCTCCAGGTGTGGACACTTTCATTTATGTATGAATATGACCTGATTATTTAGTATTTGTGTATATATAACCTAAGTGAATTGTGTTTTGTAATTCTGGGTGATTTTTGTTTTTATTTGTATTTATGTTTGGTTTTTATAATAAAAATTGCCCCTATGTACAAGAATATAACTACTATAATACTGCCCCTATACACAAGAATATAACTACTATAGTACTGCTCCATGTACAAAAATATAACTACTATAATACTGCCCCTATGTACAAGAATATAACAACTATAATACTGCTCCTATGTACAAGAGATATAACTACTATAATACTGCTCCTATGTACAAGAATATAACTACTATAATACTGCCGCTATGTACAAGAATAACTACTATAATACTGCCCCTATGTACAAGAATATAACTACTATAATGCTGCTCCTATGTACAAGAATATAACTACTATAATACTGCTCCTATGTACAAGAATATAACTACTATAATACTGCCCCTATGTACAAGAATATAACTACAATAATACTGCCCACTTTGTACAAGAATATAACTACTCTAATACTGCCCCTATGTACAAGAATATAACTACTATAATACTGCTCCATGTACAAGAATATAACTACTATAATACTGCCCCTATACACAAGAATTTAACTACTATAATACTGCTCCATGTACAAGAATATAACTACTATAATACTGCCCCTATGTACAAGAATATAACAACTATAATAGTGCTCCTATGTACAAGAGATATAACTACTATAATACTGCTCCTATGTACAAGAATATAACTAATATAATACTGCCGCTATGTACAAGAATATAACTACTATAATACTGCCCCTATGTACAAGAATATAACTACTATAATGCTGCTCCTATGTACAAGAATATACCTACTATAATACTGCCCCTATGTAAAAGAATATAACTACAATAATACTGCCCACTTTGTACAAGAATATAACTAATATAATGCTGCTCCTATGTACAAGAATATAACTACTATAATACTGCTCCTATGTACAAGAATATAACTACTATAATACTGCTCCTATGTACAAGAATATAACTACTATAATACTGCCCCCTTTGTACAAGAATATAACTACTATAATACTGCCCCTACATGCAAGAATATAACTACTAGAATACTGCTCCTGTGTACAAGAGTATAACTACTATAATACTGCTCTTATGTACAAGAATATAACTACTATAATACTGCTCCTATGTACAAGAATACAACTACTATAATACTGCCCCTATACACAAGAATATAACTACTATAATACTGCTCCATGTGCAAGAATATAACTACAATAATACTGTCCCCTATGTACAAGAATATAACTGCTATAATACTGCTCCTATGTACAAGAATATAACTACTATAATACTGCTCCTATGTACAAGAATATAATTACTATAATACTGCTCCTATGTACAAGAATATAACTACTATAATACTGCCCCCTATGTACAGGAATATAACTACTATAATACTGCTCCTATGTACAAGAATATAACTACTATAATGCTGCTCCTATGTACAAGAATATAACTACTATAATACTGCTCCTATGTACAATAATATAACTACTATAATACTGCCCCCTTTGTACAAGAATATAACTACTATAATACTGCCCCTATACACAAGAATATAACTACTATAATACTGCTCCATGTACAAGAATATAACTACTATAACAATGCCCCTATGTACAAGAAATAACAACTATAATACTGCTCCTATGTACAAGAGTATAACTACTATAATACTGCTCCTATATACAAGAATATAACTACTATAATACTGCCGCTATGTACAAGAATATAACTACTATAATACTGCCCCTATGTACAACAATATAACTACTATAATGCTGCTCCTATGTACAAGAATATAACTACTATAATACTGCCCCTATGTACAAGAATATAACTACAATATTTCTGCCCCCTTTGTACAAGAATATAACTACTATAATACTGCCCCTACGTGCAAGAATATAACTACTATAATACTGCTCCATGTACAAGAATATAACTACTATAATACTGCCCCTACGTGCAAGAATATAACTACTATAATACTGCTCTTATGTACAAGAATATAACTACTATAATACTGCCTCTATGTGCAAGAATATAACTACTATAATACTGCCCCTATCCACAAGAATATAACTACTATAATACTGCCCCTATGTACAAGAATATAACTACTATAATACTGCTCCTGTGTACAAGAATATAACTACTATAATACTGCCCCTATGTGCAAGAATATAACTACTATAATACTGCTCCTATGTACAAGAATATAACTACTATAATACTGCCCCTATGAACAAGAATATAACTACTATAATACTGCTCCTATGTACAATAATATAACTACTATAATACTGCTCCTATGTACAAGAATATAACTACTATAATACTGCTCCTATATACAATAGAACTACTATAATACTGCTCCTATGTACAAGAATATAACTACTATAATACTGTCCCTATGAACAAGAATATAACTACTATAATACTGCTCCTAGGTACAAGAAAATAACTGATATAATACTGCTCCTATGTACAATAATATAACTACTATAATACTGCCCCTATGTACAAGAATATAACTACTATAATACTGCCCCTATGTACAAGAATATAACTACTATAATACTGCTCCTATGTGCAAGAATATAACTACTATAATACTGCTCCTAGGTACAAGAAAATAACTGATATAATACTGCTCCTACGTACAATAATATAACTACTATAATACTGCTCCTATATACAAGAATAGAACTACTATAATACTGCCCCTATGAACAAGAATATAATTACTATAATACTGCTCCTATGTGCAAGAATATAACTACTATAATACTGCTCCTATGTACAAGAATATAACTACTATAATGCTGCCCCTATGTACAAGAATATAACTACTATAATGCTGCCCCTATGTACAAGAATATAACTACTATAATGCTGCCCCTATGTACAAGAATATAACTACTATAATACTGCTCCCTATGTACAAGAATATAACTACTATAATACTGCCCCTATGTACAAGAATATAACTACTATAATGCTGCCCCTATGTACAAGAATATAACTACTATAATGCTGCCCCTATGTACAAGAATATAACTACTATAATACTGCTCCCTATGTACAAGAATATAACTACTATAATACTGCCCCTATGTACAAGAATATAACTACTATAATGCTGCTCCTATGTACAAGAATATAACTACTATAATGCTGCCCCTATGTACAAGAATATAACTACTATAATACTGCCCCCTTTGTACAAGAATATAACTACTATAATACTGCCCCTATACACAAGAATATAACTACTATAATACTGCTCCATGTACAAAAATATAACTACTATAATACTGCCCCTATGTACAAGAATATAACAACTATAATACTGCTCCTATGTACAAGAGATATAACTACTATAATACTGCTCCTATGTACAAGAGATATAACTACTATAATACTGCTCCTATGTACAAGAATATAACTACTATAATACTGCCGCTATGTACAAGAATAACTACTATAATACTGCCCCTATGTACAAGAATATAACTACTATAATGCTGCTCCTATGTACAAGAATATAACTACTATAATACTGCTCCTATGTACAAGAATATAACTACTATAATACTGCCCCTATGTACAAGAATATAACTACAATAATACTGCCCACTTTGTACAAGAATATAACTACTCTAATACTGCCCCTATGTACAAGAATATAACTACTATAATACTGCTCCATGTACAAGAATATAACTACTATAATACTGCCCCTATACACAAGAATTTAACTACTATAATACTGCTCCATGTACAAGAATATAACTACTATAATACTGCCCCTATGTACAAGAATATAACAACTATAATAGTGCTCCTATGTACAAGAGATATAACTACTATAATACTGCTCCTATGTACAAGAATATAACTACTATAATACTGCCGCTATGTACAGGAATATAACTACTATAATACTGCCCCTATGTACAAGAATATAACTACTATAATGCTGCTCCTATGTACAAGAATATACCTACTATAATACTGCCCCTATATAAAAGAATATAACTACAATAATACTGCCCACTTTGTACAAGAATATAACTAATATAATGCTGCTCCTATGTACAAGAATATAACTACTATAATACTGCTCCTATGTACAAGAATATAACTACTATAATACTGCTCCTATGTACAATAATATAACTACTATAATACTGCCCCCTTTGTACAAGAATATAACTACTATAATACTGCCCCTACATGCAAGAATATAACTACTATAATACTGCTCTTATGTACAAGAATATAACTACTATAATACTGCCTCTATGTGCAAGAATATAACTACTATAATACTGCCCCTATACACAAGAATATAACTACTAGAATACTGCTCCTGTGTACAAGAGTATAACTACTATAATACTGCTCTTATGTACAAGAATATAACTACTATAATACTGCTCCTATGTACAAGAATACAACTACTATAATACTGCCCCTATACACAAGAATATAACTACTATAATACTGCTCCATGTGCAAGAATATGACTACTATAATACTGTCCCCTAAGTACAAGAATATAACTGCTATAATACTGCTCCTATGTACAAGAATATAACTACTATATTACTGCTCCTATGTACAAGAATATAATTACTATAATACTGCCCCTATGTACAAGAATATAACTACTATAATACTGCCCCTATGTACAAGAATATAACTACTATAATGCTGCTCCTATGCACAAGAATATAACTACTATAATACTGCTCCTATGTACAAGAATATAACTACTATAATACTGCTCCTATGTACAATAATATAACTACTATAATACTGCCCCCTTTGTACAAGAATATAACTAATATAATACTGCCCCTATACACAAGAATATAACTACTATAACAATGCCCCTATGTACAAGAAATAACAACTATAATACTGCTCCTATGTACAAGAGTATAACTACTATAATACTGCTCCTATATACAAGAATATAACTACTATAATACTGCCGCTATGTACAAGAATATAACTACTATAATACTGCCCCTATGTACAACAATATAACTACTATAATGCTGCTCCTATGTACAAGAATATAACTACTATAATACTGCCCCTATGTACAAGAATATAACTACAATATTTCTGCCCCCTTTGTACAAGAATATAACTACTATAATACTGCCCCTACGTGCAAGAATATAACTACTATAATACTGCTCCATGTACAAGAATATAACTACTATAATACTGCCCCTACGTGCAAGAATATAACTACTATAATACTGCTCTTATGTACAAGAATATAACTACTATAATACTGCCTCTATGTGCAAGAATATAACTACTATAATACTGCCCCTATCCACAAGAATATAACTACTATAATACTGCCCCTATGTACAAGAATATAACTACTATAATACTGCTCCTGTGTACAAGAATATAACTACTATAATACTGCCCCTATGTGCAAGAATATAACTACTATAATACTGCTCCTATGTACAAGAATATAACTACTATAATACTGCCTCTATGTGCAAGAATATAACTACTATAATACTGCCCCTATGTGCAAGAATATAACTACTATAATACTGCTCTTATGTACAAGAATATAACTACTATAATACTGCTCCTATGTACAAGAATATAACTATAATACTGCCTCTATGTGCAAGAATATAAGTACTATAATACTGCCCCTATGTACAAAAATATGACTACTATAATACTGCCCCTATGTACAGTATAACTACTATAATACTGCCCCTATATACAAGAATATAGTTACCATAATACTGCTCCTTTGTACAAGAATGTAACTACTATCATACTACCCCCCATGTACAAGAATATAACTACTGTAATACTGCTCCTATGTACGAAAAGTAACTACTATAATTCTGCCCCTATGTACAAGAATATAACTACTATAATACTGCCCCTATGTACAAGAATATGACTTCTATAATACTGCCCCTATGTACAGTATAACTACTATAATACTGCCTCTAGATACAAGAATATAGTTACTATAATACTGCCCCTATGTACAAGAATATAACTACTATAATACTGCCCCTATATACAAGAATATGACTACTATAATACTGTCCCTTATGTACAAGAATATGACTACTATAATTCTGCCCCCTTTGTACAAGAATATAACTACTATAATACTGCCCCTATGTACAAGAATATAACTACTATAATATAATACTGCCCCCTATGTACAAGAATATAACTACTATAATACTGCCCCTATGTACAAGAATATAACTACTATAATACTGCTCCTAGGTACAAGAAAATAACTGATATAATACTGCTCCTAGGTACAAGAATATAACTGATATAATACTGCTCCTATGTACAAAAATATAACTACTATAATACTGCCCCTATGTACAAGAATATAACTACGATAATACTGCCCCTATGTACAAGAATATAACTACTATAATACTGCCCCTATGAACAAGAATATAACTACTATAATACTGCTCCTATGTACAATAATATAACTACTATAATACTGCTCCTATGTACAAGAATATAACTACTATAATACTGCTCCTATATACAAGAATAGAACTACTATAATACTGCCCCTATGTACAAGAATATAACTACTATAATACTGTCCCTATGAACAAGAATATAACTACTATAATACTGCTCCTAGGTACAAGAAAATAACTGATATAATACTGCTCCTATGTACAATAATATAACTACTATAATACTGCCCCTATGTACAAGAATATAACTACTATAATACTGCCCCTATGTACAAGAATATAACTACTATAATACTGCTCCTACGTACAAGAATATAAGTGCTATAATACTGCTCCTATGTACAAGAATATAAGTACTATAATACTGCTCCTATGTACAAGATTATAACTACTATAATACTGCCCCTATGTACAAGAATATAACTACTATAATACTGCTCCTAGGTACAAGAAAATAACTGATATAATACTGCTCCTACGTACAATAATATAACTACTATAATACTGCTCCTATGTACAAAAAAATAACTGATTTAATACTGCTCCTATGTACAAGAATATAACTGATATACTACTGCTCCTATGTACAAGAATATAACTACTATAATACTGCTCCTATGTACAAGAATAAAACTACTATAATACTGCCCCTATGAACAAGGATATAACTACTATAATACTGCTCCTATGTACAAGAAAATGACTACTATAATACTGCTCCTATGTACAAGAATATAACTACTATAATACTGCTCCTATATACAAGAATAGAACTACTATAATACTGCCCCTATGAACAAGAATATAATTACTATAATACTGCTCCTATGTGCAAGAATATAACTACTATAATACTGCTCCTATGTACAAGACTATAACTACTGTAATACTGCTCCTATATGCAAGACTATAACTACTGTAATACTGCCCCTATGTACAAGAATATAACTACTATAATGCTGCCCCTATGTACAAGAATATAACTACTATAATGCTGCCCCTATGTACAAGAATATAACTACTATAATACTGCTCCCTATGTACAAGAATATAACTACTATAATACTGCCCCTATGTACAAGAATATAACTACTATAATGCTGCCCCTATGTACAAGAATATAACTACTATAATGCTGCCCCTATGAACAAGAATATAACTACTATAATACTGCTCCCTATGTACAAGAATATAACTACTACATAATACAGATAATAAATGGGAAATGTTTAAGAACATCCTAAATAGGCAGTGTAAGCGGTTTATACCTTGTGGGAATAAAAGGACTAGAAATAGGAAAAACCCAATGTGGCTAAACAAAGAAGTAAGACAGGCAATTAACAGTAAAAAGAAAGCATTTGCACTACTAAAGCAGGATGGCACCATTGAAGCTCTAAAAAACTATAGGGAGAAAAATACTTTATCTAAAAAACTAATTAAAGCTGCCAAAAAGGAAACAGAGAAGCACATTGCTAAGGAGAGTAAAACTAATCCCAAACTGTTCTTCAACTATATCAATAGTAAAAGAATAAAAACTGAAAATGTAGGCCCCTTAAAAAATAGTGAGGAAAGAATGGTTGTAGATGACGAGGAAAAAGCTAACATATTAAACACCTTCTTCTCCACGGTATTCACGGTGGAAAATGAAATGCTAGGTGAAATCCCAAGAAACAATGAAAACCCTATATTAAGGGTCACCAATCTAACCCAAGAAGAGGTGCGAAACCGGCTAAATAAGATTAAAATAGATAAATCTCCGGGTCTGGATGGCATACACCCACGAGTACTAAGAGAACTAAGTAATGTAATAGATAAACCATTATTTCTTATTTTTAGTGACTCTATAGCGACAGGGTCTGTTCCGCAGGACTGGCGCATAGCAAATGTGGTGCCAATATTCAAAAAGGGCTCTAAAAGTGAACCTGGAAATTATAGGCCAGTAAGTCTAACCTCTATTGTTGGTAAAATATTTGAAGGGTTTCTGAGGGATGTTATTCTGGATTATCTCAATGAGAATAACTGTCTAACTCCATATCAGCATGGGTTTATGAGAAATCGCTCCTGTCAAACCAATCTAATCAGTTTTTATGAAGAGGTAAGCTATAGACTGGACCACGGTGAGTCATTGGACGTGGTATATCTCGATTTTTCCAAAGCGTTTGATACCGTGCCGCACAAGAGGTTGGTACACAAAATGAGAATGCTTGGTCTGGGGGAAAATGTGTGTAAATGGGTTAGTAACTGGCTTAGTGATAGAAAGCAGAGGGTGGTTATAAATGGTATAGTCTCTAACTGGGTCGCTGTGACCAGTGGGGTACCGCAGGGGTCAGTATTGGGACCTGTTCTCTTCAACATATTCATTAATGATCTGGTAGAAGGTTTACACAGTAAAATATCGATATTTGCAGATGATACAAAACTATGTAAAGCAGTTAATACAAGAGAAGATAGTATTCTGCTACAGATGGATCTGGATAAGTTGGAAACTTGGGCTGAAAGGTGGCAGATGAGGTTTAACAATGATAAATGTAAGGTTATACACATGGGAAGAGGGAATCAATATCACCATTACACACTGAACGGGAAACCACTGGGTAAATCTGACAGGGAGAAGGACTTGGGGATCCTAGTTAATGATAAACTTACCTGGAGCAGCCAGTGCCAGGCAGCAGCTGCCAAGGCAAACAGGATCATGGGGTGCATTAAAAGAGGTCTGGATACACATGATGAGAGCATTATACTGCCTCTGTACAAATCCCTAGTTAGACCGCACATGGAGTACTGTGTCCAGTTTTGGGCACCGGTGCTCAGGAAGGATATAATGGAACTAGAGAGAGTACAAAGGAGGGCAACAAAATTAATAAAGGGGATGGGAGAACTACAATACCCAGATAGATTAGCGAAATTAGGATTATTTAGTCTAGAAAAAAGACGACTGAGGGGCGATCTAATAACCATGTATAAGTATATAAGGGGACAATACAAATATCTCGCTGAGGATCTGTTTATACCAAGGAAGGTGACGGGCACAAGGGGGAATTCTTTGCGTCTGGAGGAGAGAAGGTTTTTCCACCAACATAGAAGAGGATTCTTTACTGTTAGGGCAGTGAGAATCTGGAATTGCTTGCCTGAGGAGGTGGTGATGGCGAACTCAGTCGAGGGGTTCAAGAGAGGCCTGGATGTCTTCCTGGAGCAGAACAATATTGTATCATACAATTATTAGGTTCTGTAGAAGGACGTAGATCTGGGTATTTATTATGATGGAATATAGGCTGAACTGGATGGACAAATGTCTTTTTTCGGCCTTACTAACTATGTTACTATGTTACTATGTTACTATAATACTGCTCCTATGTACAAGAATATAACTACTATAATGCTGCCCCTATGTACAAGAATATAACTACTATAATACTGCCGCTATGTACAAGAATATAATTACTATAATACTGCCCCTATGTACAAGAATATAACTACTATAATGCTGCTCCTATGTACAAGAATATAACTACTATGATACTGCCCCTATGTACAAGAATATAACTACAATAATACTGCCCCCTTTGTACAAGAATATAACTACTCTAATACTGCCCCTATACACAAGAATATAACTACTATAATACTGTTCCATGTACAAGAATATAACTGCTATAATACTGCCCCTATACACAAGAATATAACTACTATAATACTGCCCCTATGTACAAGAATATAACTACTATAATACTGCTCCATGTACAAGACTATAACTACTATAATACTGCCCCTATGTACAAGACTATAACTACTATAATACTGCTCCTATGTACAAAAATATAACTACTATAATACAGCTCCTATATACAAGAATATAACTACTATAATACTGCTCCTGTGTACAAGAATATACCTACTATAATACTGCCCCTATGTACAAAAATATGACTACTATAATACTGCCCCTATGTACAGTATAACTAATATAATACTGCCCCTATATACAAGAATATAGTTACCATAATACTGCTCCTTTGTACAAGAATGTAACTACTATCATACTACCCCCCATGTACAAGAATATAACTACTGTAATACTGCTCCTATGTACGAAAAGTAACTACTATAATTCTGCCCCTATGTACAAGAATATAACTACTATAATTCTGCCCCTATGTACAAGAATATGACTTCTATGATACTGCCCCTATGTACAGTATAACTACTATAATACTGCCTCTAGATACAAGAATATAGTTACCATAATACTGCTCCTTTGTACAAGAATGTAACTACTATCATACTACCCCCCATGTACAAGAATATAACTACTGTAATACTGCTCCTATGTACGAAAAGTAACTACTATAATTCTGCCCCTATGTACAAGAATATAACTACTATAATACTGCCCCTATGTACAAGAATATAACTACTATAATGCTGCTCCTATGCACAAGAATATAACTACTATAATGCTGCTCCTATGCACAAGAATATAACTACTATAATACTGCTCCTATGTACAAGAATATAACTACTATAATACTGCTCCTATGTACAATAATATAACTACTATAATACTGCCCCCTTTGTACAAGAATATAACTACTATAATACTGCCCCTATACACAAGAATATAACTACTATAATACTGCTCCATGTACAAGAATATAACTACTATAACAATGCCCCTATGTACAAGAAATAACAACTATAATACTGCTCCTGTGTACAAGAATATAACTACTATAATATAATACTGCCCCCTATGTACAAGAATATAACTACTATAATACTGCCCCTATGTACAAGAATATAACTACTATAATACTGCTCCTAGGTACAAGAAAATAACTGATATAATACTGCTCCTATGTACAAGATTATAATTACTATAATACTGCCCCTATGTACAAGAATATAACTACTGTAATGCTGCTCCTATGTACAAGAATATAACTACTATGATACTGCCCCTATGTACAAGAATATAACTACAATAATACTGCCCCCTTTGTACAAGAATATAACTACTCTAATACTGCCCCTATACACAAGAATATAACTACTATAATACTGTTCCATGTACAAGAATATAACTGCTATAATACTGCCCCTATACACAAGAATATAACTACTATAATACTGCCCCTATGTACAAGAATATAACTACTATAATACTGCTCCATGTACAAGACTATAACTACTATAATACTGCCCCTATGTACAAGACTATAACTACTATAATACTGCTCCTATGTACAAAAATATAACTACTATAATACAGCTCCTATATACAAGAATATAACTACTATAATACTGCTCCTGTGTACAAGAATATACCTACTATAATACTGCCCCTATGTACAAGAATATAACTACTATAATACTGCTCCTGTGTACAAGAATATAACTACTATAATACTGCTCCTATGTACAAGAATATAACTACTATAATACTGCTCCTATGTACAAGAATATAACTACTATAATACTGCTCCTGTGTACAAGAATATAACTACTATAATACTGCTCCTATGTACAAGAATATAACTACTATAATTCTGCTCCTATGTACAAGAATATAACTACTATAATACTGCTCCATGTACAAGACTATAACTACTATAATACTGCCCCTATGTACAAGACTATAACTACTATAATACTGCTCCTATGTACAAAAATATAACTACTATAATACAGCTCCTATATACAAGAATATAACTACTATATGTTCTGTCCCCACATGAGGCGAATGAAGGTGTCGCAGACTAATAAGAGTTGTGAGAGAGATAATCGTACCTTCGTATTTCCTCGATATGAGGCAGACAGGACCAATGCTGCTCAGCGTCCAGAGAGATGATGCACTCCAGGGATTTTGTAATCCAGACTTGTTTATTTTGTAGATCTGGACATACAGCGTATAACTGGTAATACAGAACTTCTCCAGAAATGCAGGGTAGACAGGGTACAGTAAGATGTAGCACCAAGTATGACTGCAAGTGTGAGCAGCATGAGAGAGTGGTCGAAAGACTGATGCCTTCCTAAGCCCAGTTCAAAAGCACGTCCTCTCACAACAGAAAGTAAACTGGAAATGGCTGCCAGAGGAAGAGAAGATTTGACCCCTGAACCGGATGTAAGACATGCCCACAAGAAATACATGAAAAACAAGCTGCCATACAGAAAAAGGCCATTGGGTGGCAGCAGAGTAAAATATAACAACATACATGGAAACTGAGGAATATACATGGAACAGCACACTCCCCGTCTGAAATTCCGTAAGGGATTTCACTATATCAATGTCCTTAAAAAGTCCAACAACCTAGAAAGTGAAACCAAACATGCATGTAATGCAATAATAACTTTAAACAAGACATTAAGTCAGTTCCTGAGATAATCCAATGGAAAACCCATCTTCGGATCAGAGAAGCCGCACTAGGCCAAACTATCTCTGACCCACTGTAATCCAATGGACAAATAGTAGTGCAGTGTTCTGTTGGTAGTTTATCCTACCGGAATGTCCTCGATAGTGAGTATTTTTTGGCAGACGTGCCAACCATGACAGTCTTTGTCTCCATGTGGCTTGTGATAAGATCTCGCAATGTGGACTAACCTTGCAATAGTCTTAATGAGTTTCATCCAATTGGAGAAGCGTTCGAATCGTTGACAACTGAGGGTGGAGGTTAGTTTTGCATTCGTGGCCAGAGCACTGACCTCGGAGCGGACTTCTGGATCATCGTCCGGATCCTGGATGCTGAAGAATTCCTGAACACATTCACTTCCCTTCTGTTCCAGCAGAAACTTTGGACCTGAAAGCCAAGAAGAGTTAGCAAAGGAATTTATAGACATAGGTCTAGTGGCATGGTCGGCTGGATTAAGTTCAGATGGGATATAGTGCCACTGTTCAGGTTTGGAAGACCTTCTTATTCTCTCAATGCGGTTACTGACGTACACGTAGAAGCGCCTTGTTTGGTTGTAGATGTAACCTTAGACAACTTTACTGTCACTGTAGTATTGTACGTCATCTATGTGAGTGTCCAGCTCATGCTGAATAAAGTCTGCGAGTTCTACTGCAAGCACAGCCCCACAGAGTTCCAGCCTGGGAATAGTGTGGTCAGGCTTGGGAGCCAACTTAGCTTTGCCGAAAACGAACCCAACATGATCTTGATTGTCAGATCCCGTTACCTTCAGGTAGACAACAGCTGCAATGGCCTCCGTGGATGCATCCGAGAACACATGGAGTTCCGTCCTAGTGCTAGCAGCAAGTGAGATTCCAGCATAGCATCTCGTTATATGGATTTTATCCAAGGCACACAAAGACTGCTTCCAGGTTACCCATTTTGGTTCCCTATCAGGAGGTAGAGGGGTATCCCAGTCCTTGACAGTTTCGGACAGCTGTCTCAGAAGGGATTTACCTTGTATGGTAATTGGTGCTACGAATCCCAGTGGGTCATACAGGCTATTTACCACTGACAGGACACCACTTTTAGTGAATGGTTTGTCTGCACAGTTGATTTGGAATCCGAAGGTGTCGGCTGACAGGTTCCACCTCAGGCCTAAGCTTCTCTGCACAGGCGGACGGTCTGGTCCCAGGTCTATGTCCTTGAATCCAGGTGCGTGGTCGCTTGACTCAAAGGCTCTCATGACAGCCGGGCTGTTTGAAGCAATTTTGTGCAGTCTAAGCTTAGCTCGGTACAGCATATGTTGGGTCCTTCTGAGTAGGTCGATTGCAGCTTCTTCTGTAGGTAGAGATTTTAGTCCATCATCTACGTAGAAGTCTTTCTCTACAAAGTCTCTGGCGTCTGTTCCATACTCGGACTCTCCTTCTTGTGCGGTTCTCCGCAGGCCATATGTTGCCACAGCGGGTGAAGGGCTGTTCCCGAATGCGTGCACCCGCATGCGATACTCCACCATCTCTTTGCTGGGGTCATTGTCCTTGTACCACAGGAACCTGAGGAAATTCCTGTGGTCCTCTCGGACTATGAAACAGTGGAACATCTGTTCAATGTCGGCGGTGATGGCAATGGGCTCTTTCCTGAACCTCATCAACACTCCTACTAAGTTGTTTGTCAGATTAGGACCTGTGAGGAGGACATCATTGAGAGATACGCCTTGATGTTTGGCGCTTGAATCAAAGACAATTCTAATTTGTTTAGGTTTCTTCGGGTGATATACTCCAAATGAGGGTAGGTACCAGCACTCCTCATTTTCCTTTAAGGGAGACGCTGGCTCCGCATGGTTGTTATGGAATATTTTGCCCATAAAGGTGACAATGTGTTCTTTCATCTCCGGTTTATTGCTTAGCGTGCGCTGGAGAGAGTTAAATCTGGACAAGGCTTGTTCACGATTGTTCGGGAGCCTTACCCTGGTAGCTCGGAAGGGTAAGGGGAAAACCCAGTGATTGGTTTCGTCCTTAAGGAACTCATTGTCCATTATCCTGACAAATTCCTTGTCTTCCATAGATGGGGCTACTTTGTTGTCATCCTTAGTGGTATGAAACACCAATTTTCCCAAGTCGTCTGCATAGGGAGAAGGGATAACATCAGGCAGCTCTACGGAATCTGGAAGCTTTTCCTTCACCTCATAGTGATGAGGACATGGTTTGCAGAAGGTAGTGCGCCCGTCTCGGCGTACGTACGTCTTAAAGGAGTGGACTCCTGTTTGGTCCAAGCATACATTTCCTATGACTACCCACCCCAAGTCAAGTCTCTGGGCGTAGGGGGCGTAGTCAGGACCATTACACTGTTGGCGGACCTTATGTATCCTCAAATTGTCTCTGCCGAGCAGAAGTAGGATTTCAGCATCTGTGTCCAAAGGTGGGATAACGCTGGCTAGGTGCCTTAAGTGTGGTTGGTGGAAAGCAGCTTCCGGGGTAGGGATCTCATCCCTTTGGTCTGGTATTTGATCGCATTCAATTAGCGTAGGTAGGGGTATTTCTACGTCTTCATTGACAGGAGAAGCGATGAAACCTTGTGCTCTTCTGCCGCTAGTCTCTATGCGCCCCGAGCAAGTATTCAGAGTGTAGGGCGTTGCTGGTCCCTTGATTCTAAAGGCTTCAAAGAACTTAGGTCCAGCTAGGGATCGATTGCTCTGATCGTCAATGATGGCATACATTTTTACAGCCTTCTCTGGTTGCCCTTCTGGATAGACTCTGATTAGGCATATCCTGGCACAGCATTTAGCACTTTGATTCTCCCCACATACCTCTGAGCATGAGCAGGACACAGCTGTGGTGGACTTGGCGTGATTCTGTGGCTCCCCGCCATGGTTTGTAGCGGGACCAGAGGTAACTGCGACTGCTGGATCGCTGGTGGCTGAGCCTGGGTGCAAGGCTGATGGGTGTCTGTCGCTATGACACTCTTCACACTTAATGGCAGATTTACAGTCCTTGGCCATGTGTTCTGATGAAGCGCAGCACTTGAAACATACCCCAAGTTCGTTGAGGATTTTCTTGCGCTCCTGCATGGTTTTGGACCTGAAGCCTCTACATTTGTTCAGTGAGTGTGGTTTTTTGTGAATGGGACACTCACGATTGAAATACTTATCCCTCGACGGAATAGTGTACTGCTTGTCGGCAGGTACTGCAGGTGATGGCAGGTTAGTCTTTCTGACGCTTACACTGTTCCTAGAGTCCTTGCGTCTATGTGCGACGCTTTCATACCTTGATGAAGGTGTTGCTGGAGCCGCAGTGTTAGACTCCAGGAAGTCGAGGCTAGGGTCGTTCCTCATTTGGGCTTGTTCGTCAATGAACTTGCAGAACTGAATGAACGGAGGAAAGGTGACGTCATGTGACCTTTTATACCTGGAGACGCACACTGCCCACTTCTCTTGCAGACTGTGTGGCAGCTTTGAGATGATCGTGTTCACCCCATGGGCAGTGTCCAGGTAGCACAGTCCTGACAGACGAGGGTCTCTTTTAGCAAGTTCCAGCTCCATAAGCAGGTCACTTAAATCCAGAAGCTTGTGGGCTTCCTTAAGGTTGATCCTTGGAACGTTCTGCAGTCTCTTGAATAGGGACTTTTCTATGGCTTCAGCGCTGCCGTAGGTTCTTTCAAGTCTCTGCCAGGCCGCAGCGAGACCTGCTTCAGCTTGCCCCACATAGACGGTCCTAAGACTCTTGATACGGTTTGTGGATTCAGGACCCAACCATTTTACCATGAGGTCGAGCTCCTGCTCCGCGGATAGGTTGAGATCAGCAATGGCGGCCTTGAAGGTTGCTTTCCAGGCTCTGTAGTTCTCTGCACGGTCGTCGAATTTTGAGAGGCTAGTGCTGATTAGCTCCCTGCTCACCATGAACCTGGCAAACTCGGACATGTCTGATCCTTCACTCCTTGTTACCATATTAGCTTGTGGTGCCCCTCGGGCGTATAAGCTGTGTGGCGTGGAAGGGTGAATTGTTCCCGGGTAGAATGATGTCGCTGCAGGGTTGAGCTGTGGTTTAACCTCTAGAGATTCCGATGACTGCTGCTTGAACTGTGGAGGCGGGCTGGAGTGTGCCTTGTGGTCGTCTTGCGATGATGATTGCTCCTGAGGGGGTACATCACGGCGTTGGTCTTGGGTCTCTGTAGGGGCTGTGGGCGATACTGGCACCATAGGTTGGGCTGACTTGGACGTTTCCGCAATGTTGGGTTGAACGTCACTGGAGAAGGTGTGCGCTGCAGGTATCTGTTTCTGCACGTAGTCTCTGGTACGAACAGCTGGGTCGTCTTCTTCCTGTGGTGGCAGGCAAATTGGGTCGAGGTTTTGCTTCAATGCTTGCTCGAGTATTTTTACTTCGGCTAATGCAATTTCTTCCTCCATTTCTGTTTGAAGAATCCTTGCTTGAGCCTCTGCTTCTGCTCTCTTCGCTTCTGCTTCTGTTTGAAGAATCTTTGCTCGAGCCTCTGCTTCTACTCTCTTCGCTTCTGCTTCTGTTTGAAGAATCTTTGCTCGAGCCTCTGCTTCTGCTTTCTTTTCGGTGTATGAACGTCTTAGTTTGGACCGCTCTGCATTTAAACGGGCCTCTAGGATTCTGTCGCTGAGGGCTGAAGTTCTTGAGCAGGATGATTTGTATGACCGAGCAGAGTGTTTAGACGAGGCTGACCTGTGCGATCTAGTTTCTTGCAGATGGGTGATACGAAGCTCCGCTTTATCTTTGGCGTCTTGCACGGCGGCGTCCCTTTCTCTGTCTGTGGAATCTGCCTTGCTTAACTCTGATAGGGCTTCGTCGATTTTAGATTCTTTTAGGAAGGCAGCATACTTTGTGGACAGTCTCTTGTATCTGCCGTGGGCCACGTCTAGCTGTCTTATAGTGTCCTGTAAACCCGCTGCATCATTTTTATGGCGTTGGACGCTTGACATAAGGGAGGCGACTCGTTCCCATAGGTCGTCCAAGTTGTCATTGAACTCATCCCTTGTGGAACAGTAATTCTCGAGGACCTTTAATGTTGGCTTGATGGAACGTACTGGTCGTGCATCTGGGTCTGCTGTGGAAGCGGGCTCTGCTTCCTGGTCTTCATAATGGACAGTATCAGGTTGTATTTGCTCTGTTTCAGCATTGGGGAACTGTGGAAGGTCCTTTTCGGCCATTTTGATTTAAGGTGCGCTGTCCCTTTAAGAAACTGAACCTTTAAATTGGGGGCTGGAAATTGCGGTGCAGCTTAGTTGCGACCCCCTGATAAGATTCCCAAGGTGTTGTTGGAGAATTGTGGGGTTCTGCGGTCCGACGATCTGCAGCAGTGCGGTATAATACACAGATAGTCTTTATGTACAATGCAGTCTGAGGTGATGCTGCAGGAGATTTCTTAGCAGAGCAGGGCTGCAGTATGTGAGCGGGCAGAGAGCGGGCACGTGAATAGTCATATAAGGGTGATTCTGGCTGGGCTTCAAGGCAGTCTTTCGACTGTTCTGTCCCCACATGAGGCGAATGGAGGTGTGGTTGATTAATAAGTGTTGTGAGAGATAATCGTACCTTCGTATTTCCTCGATATGAGGCAGACAGGACCAATGCTGCTCAGCGTCCAGAGAGATGATGCACTCCAGGGATTGTGTAATCCAGACTTGTTTATTTTGTAGATCTGGACATACAGCGTATAACTGGTAATACAGAACTTCTCCAGAAATGCAGGGTAGACAGGGTACAGTAAGATGTAGCACCAAGTGTGTCTGCAAGTGTGAGCAGCATGAGAGAGTGGTCGAAAGACTGATGCCTTCCTAAGCCCAGTTCAAAAGCACGTCCTCTCACAACAGAAAGTAAACTGGAAATGGCTGCCAGAGGAAGAGAAGATTTGACCCCTGAACCGGATGTAAGACATGCCCACAAGAAATACATGAAAAACAAGCTGCCATACAGAAAAAGGCCATTGGGTGGCAGCAGAGTAAAATATAACAACATACATGGAAACTGAGGAATATACATTGAACAGCACACTATAATACTGCTCCTGTGTGCAAGAATATACCTACTATAATACTGCCCCTATGTACAAGAATATAACTACTATAAGACTGCTCCTATGTGCAAGAATATAACTACTATAATACTGCCCCTATGTGCAAGAATATAACTACTATAATACTGTTCTTATGTACAAGAATATAACTACTATAATACTGCTCCATGTACAAGAATATAACTACTATAATACTGCTCCTATGTACAAGAATATAACTACTATAATACTGCTCCAATGTACAAGAATATAACTACTATAAGACTGCTCCTATGTGCAAGAATATAACTACTATAAGACTGCCCCTATGTACAAGAATATAACTACTATAATACTGCCCCTATATACAAGAATATAACTACTATAATACTGCTCCAATGTACAAGAATATAACTACTATAAGACTGCTCCTATGTGCAAGAATATAACTACTATAATACTGCTTCTATGTACAAGAATATAACTACTATAAGACTGCTCCTATGTGCAAGAATATAACTACTATAATACTGCTCCTGTGTACAAGAATATACCTACTATAATACTGCCCCTATGTACAAGAATATAACTACTATAATACTGCTCCTATGTACAAGAATATAACTACTATAATACTGCTCCTGTGTACAAGAATATACCTACTATAATACTGCCCCTATGTACAAGAATATAACTACTATAATACTGCTCCTATGTGCAAGAATATAACTACTATAATACTGCTCCTGTGTACAAGAACATACCTACTATAATACTGCTCCTATGTACAAGAATATAACTACTATAAGACTGCTCCTATGTGCAAGAATATAACTACTATAATACTGCTCCTGTGTACAAGAATATAACTACTATAATACTGCTCCTATGTACAAGAATATAAGTACTCTAATACTGCCCCTATGTGCAAGAATATAACTACTATAAGACTGCTCCTATGTGCAAGAATATAACTACTATAATACTGCCCCTATGTGCAAGAATATAACTACTATAATACTGTTCTTATGTACAAGAATATAACTACTATAATACTGCTCCATGTACAAGAATATAACTACTATAATACTGCTCCTATGTACAAGAATATAACTACTATAATACTGCTCCTGTGTACAAGAATATAACTACTATAATACTGCTCCTATGTGCAAGAATATAACTACTATAATACTGCCCCTATGTGCAAGAATATAACTACTATAATACTGTTCTTATGTACAAGAATATAACTACTATAATACTGCTCCATGTACAAGAATATAACTACTATAATACTGCTCCTATGTACAAGAATATAACTACTATAATACTGCTCCTATGTACAAGAATATAACTACTATAATACTGCTCCTATGTACAAGAATATAACTACTATAATACTGCTCCTATGTACAGGAATATAACTACTATAAGACTGCTCCTATGTGCAAGAATATAACTACTATAATACTGCTTCTATGTACAAGAATATAACTACTATAAGACTGCTCCTATGTGCAAGTATATAACTACTATAATACTGCTCCTGTGTACAAGAATATACCTACTATAATACTGCCCCTATGTACAAGAATATAACTACTATAATACTGCTCCTATGTACAAGAATATAACTACTATAATACTGCTCCTGTGTACAAGAATATACCTACTATAATACTGCCCCTATGTACAAGAATATAACTACTATAATACTGCTCCTATGTGCAAGAATATAACTACTATAATACTGCTCCTGTGTACAAGAATATACCTACTATAATACTGCTCCTATGTACAAGAATATAACTACTATAAGACTGCTCCTATGTGCAAGAATATAACTACTATAATACTGCTCCTGTGTACAAGAATATAACTACTATAATACTGCTCCTATGTACAAGAATATAAGTACTCTAATACTGCCCCTATGTGCAAGAATATAACTACTATAAGACTGCCCCTATGTGCAAGAATATAACTACTATAATACTGTTCTTATGTACAAGAAAATAACTACTATAATACTGCTCCATGTACAAGAATATAACTACTATAATACTGCTCCTATGTACAAGAATATAACTACTATAATACTGCTCCTGTGTACAAGAATATAACTACTATAATACTGCTCCTATGTGCAAGAATATAACTACTATAATACTGCCCCTATGTGCAAGAATATAACTACTATAATACTGTTCTTATGTACAAGAATATAACTACTATAATACTGCTCCATGTACAAGAATATAACTACTATAATACTGCTCCTATGTACAAGAATATAACTACTATAATACTGCTCCTATGTACAAGAATATAACTACTATAATACTGCTCCTATGTACAAGAATATAACTACTATAATACTGCTCCTATGTACAGGAATATAACTACTATAATACTGCCCCTATGTACAAGAATATAACTACTATGAGGGTATGTGCACACGTTCAGGTTTTTTGCGATACAAATTCATTACAAACTGCAGACATATGCATCCTATCATTTAGAATGCATTCTGCAATTTTTGTGCACATGATGTGTTTTTTTCCGCAAAAAAACGCATTGCGGTAAGAAAAGCAGCATGTTCATAAATTTTGCGGATTTTTTGCGTTTTTCCCGCGATTCTATGGATTTGGGAAAAAATGCTCAAACGCACCAAAAACGCATGCCGATTTCCTGCAGAAATGTCTGGTTTTTGTCAGGAAATTTTTGCTAGAAAATACTGACGTGTGCACATACCCTAAGGCTGTGTGCACATGTTGCTGATTTTTCGCGTTTTTTTTTGCGTTTTTTCGTGATAAAAACACTATAAAACCGCAAAAAACAGCATACAATAAGCATCCCATCATTTAGAATGAATTCCGAATGTTTTGTGCACATAATGCATTTTGTTCCGTGAAAAAAACTCATCGCGGTAAAAAACGCAGCATGTTCATTAATTTTGCGTTTTTTTTTTTACGGATTTCCCACTATGAAATGCATTGGGAAATGTCTGGAAAAAAAACGCATCAAAAATGCGGCAAAAAATGCATGCAGATTTCTTGCAGATTTCTTGCAGAAAATTTCATGTTTTTCTCAGGAATTTTCTGCAAGAAATCCTGAACGTGCCTAATACTGCTCCTATGTACAAGAATATAACTACTATAATACTGCTCCTATGTACAAGAATATAACTACTATAATACTGCTCCTATGTACAAGAATATAACTACTATAATACTGCTCCTATGTACAAGAATATAACTACTATAATACTGCTCCATGTACAAGAATATAACTACTATAATACTGCCCCTATGTACAAGAATATAACTACAATAATACTGCCCACTTTGTACAAGAATATAACTACTCTAATACTGCCCCTATGTACAAGAATATAACTACTATAATACTGCTCCTATGTACAAGAATATAACTACTATAATACTGCTCCTATGTACAAGAATATAACTACTATAATACTGCTCCTATGTACAAGAATATAACTACTATAATACTGCTCCTATGTACAAGAATATAACTACTATAATACTGCCCCTATGTACAAGAATATAACTACAATAATACTGCCCACTTTGTACAAGAATATAACTACTCTAATACTGCCCCTATGTAAAAGAATATAACTACTATAATACTGCTCCATGTACAAGAATATAACTACTATAATACTGCCCCTACATGCAAGAATATAACTACTATAATACTGCTCTTATGTACAAGAATATAACTACTATAATACTGCCTCTATGTGCAAGAATATAACTACTATAATACTGCCCCTATACACAAGAATATAACTACTATAATACTGCCCCTATGTACAAGAATATAACTACTATAATACTGCTCCATGTACAAGAATATAACTACTATTGTACTGCTCCCGTGTACAAGAATATAACTACTATAATACTGCTCTTATGTACAAGAATATAACTACTATAATACTGCTCCTATGTACAAGAATACAACTACTATAATACTGCCCCTATACACAAGAATATAACTACTATAATACTGCTCCATGTGCAAGAATATAACTACTATAATACTGCCCCCTATGTACAAGAATATAACTGCTATAATACTGCTCCTATGTACAAGAATATAACTACTATAATACTGCCCCTATGTACAAGAATATAACTACTATAATACTGCCCCTATGTACAAGAATATAACTACTATAATACTGCCCCTATACACAAGAATATAACTACTATAATACTGCTGCATGTACAAGAATATAACTACTATAACACTGCCCCTATGTACAAGAAATAACAACTATAATACTGCTCCTATATACAAGAATATAACTACTATAATACTGCCGCTATGTACAAGAATATAACTACTATAATGCTGCTCCTATGTACAAGAATATAACTACTATAATACTGCCCCTATGTATAAGAATATAACTACAATATTTCTGCCCCCTTTGTACAAGAATATAACTACTCTAATACTGCCCCTATGTACAAGAATATAACTACAATATTTCTGCCCCCTTTGTACAAGAATATAACTACTCTAATACTGCCCCTATGTACAAGAATATAACTACTATAATACTGCTCCATGTACAAGAATATAACTACTATAATACTGCTCTTATGTACAAGAATATAACTACTATAATACTGCCTCTATGTGCAAGATTGTAACTACTATAATACTGCCCCTATCCACAAGAATATAACTACTATAATACTGCCCCTATGTACAAGAATATAACTACTATAATACTGCTCCATGTACAAGAATATAACTACTATTGTACTGCTCCTGTGTACAAGAATATAACTACGATAATACTGCCCCTATGTGCAAGAATATAACTACTATAATACTGCTCCTATGTACAAGAATATAACTACTATAATACTGCCTCTATGTGCAAGAATATAACTACTATAATACTGCCCCTATGTACAAGAATATAACTACTATAATACTGCTCCATGTACAAGAATATAACTACTATTGTACTGCTCCTGTGTACAAGAATATAACTACTATAATACTGCCCCTATGTGCAAGAATATAACTACTATAATACTGCTCTTATGTACAAGAATATAACTACTATAATACTGCTCCTATGTACAAGAATATAACTATAATACTGCCTCTATGTGCAAGAATATAACTACTATAATACTGCCCCTATGTACAAAAATCTGACTACTATAATACTGCCCCTATGTACAGTATAACTACTATAATACTGCCCCTATATACAAGAATATAGTTACCATAATACTGCTCCTTTGTACAAGAATGTAACTACTATCATACTACCCCCCATGTACAAGAATATAACTACTGTAATACTGCTCCTATGTACGAAAAGTAACTACTATAATTCTGCCCCTATGTACAAGAATATAACTACTATAATACTGCCCCTATGTACAAGAATATGACTTCTATAATACTGCCCCTATGTACAGTATAACTACTATAATACTGCCTCTAGATACAAGAATATAGTTACTATAATACTGCCCCTATGTACAAAAATATAACTACTATAATACTGCCCCTATATACAAGAATATGACTACTATAATACTGTCCCTTATGTACAAGAATATGACTACTATAATTCTGCCCCCTATGTACAAGAATATAACTACTATAATACTGCCCCTACATACAAGAATATAACTACTATATTACTGCCCCCTATGTACAAGAATATAACTACTATAATATAATACTGCCCCCTATGTACAAGAATATAGCTACTATAATACTGCCCCTATGTACAAGAATATGACTACTATAATAATGCCCCTATGTACAAGAATATAACTACTATAATACTGCCCCTATGTACAAGAATATAACTACTATAATACTGCCCTCATGAACAAGAATATAACTACTATAATACTGCTCCTATGTACAAGAAAATAACTGATTTAATAATGCTCCTATGTACAAGAATATAACTGATATAATACTGCTCCTATGTACAGGAATATAACTACTATAATACTGCTCCTATGTACAAAAATATAACTACTATAATACTGCCCCTATGTACAGGAATATAACTACTATAATAATGCCCCCATGTACAAGAATATAACTACTATAATACTGCCCCTATGAACAAGAATATAACTACTATAATACTGCTCCTATGTACAAGAATATAACTACTATAATACTGCTCCTATGTACAAGAATATAACTACTATAATACTGCTCCTATGTACAAGAATATAACTACTATAATACTGCCCCTATGTACAAGAATATAACTACTATAATACTGTCCCTATGAACAAGAATATAACTACTATAATACTGCTCCTAGGTACAAGAAAATAACTGATATAATACTGCTCCTATGTACAATAATATAACTACTATAATACTGCCCCTATGTACAAGAATGTAACTACTATAATACTGCCCCATGTACAAGAATATAACTACTATAATACTGCTCCTACGTACAAGAATATAACTACTATAATACTGCTCCTATGTACAAGAATATAAGTTCTATAATACTGCTCCTATGTACAAGATTATAACTACTATCATACTGCCCCTATGTACAAGAATATAACTACTATAATACTGCCCCTATGTACAAGAATATAACTACTATAATACTGCTCCTATGTACAAGAATATAACTACTATAATACTGCTCCTATGTACAAGAATATAACTGATATACTACTGCTCCTTTGTACAAGAATATAACTACTATAATACTGCTCCTATGTACAAGAATATAACTATTATAATACTCCCCTATGTACAAGAATAAAACTACTATAATACTGCCCCTATGTACAAGAATATAACTACTATAATACTGCCCCTATGAACAAGAATATAACTACTATAATTCTGCTCCTAGGTACAAGAAAATAACTGACATAATACTGCTCCTATGTGCAAGAATATAACTACTATAATACTGCTCCTATGTACAAGAATATAACTACTATAATACTGCTCCTATATACAAGAATAGAACTACTATAATACTGCCCCTATGTACAAGAATATAACTACTATAATACTGCCCCTATGAACAAGAATATAACTACTATAATTCTGAAAAGAAAAAGCAACGAAGATCAGCTCACCTCCTCTCAGGCCCAGCGCACGGATCATGCAGTGCAGCAAGTAGTTTGAAGAAAAAGCAGAAGTCCAGCGCGGGTGATGTCCATAAAAAATACCTTTTATTCCATATTCGTTAAAAGCACATAAATCCAAAGTCCATCTTCATATCCATAGACACAAAAACGGGTGATTCATACCAGTGACAGTCACAGGCTTAAAGTGCATTAAAATCATACGCGTTTCAACGGTCGTGCCGCCTTACTCATTGTGAGTATAATTCTGCTCCTAGGTACAAGAAAATAACTGACATAATACTGCTCCTATGTGCATGAATATAACTACTATAATACTGCTCCTATGTACAAGAATATAACTACTGTAATACTGCTCCTATATACAAGACTATAACTACTGTAATACTGCCCCTATGTACAAGAATATAACTACTATAATACTGCCCCTATATACAATAATATAACTACTATAATGCTGCCCCTATGTACAAGAATATAACTACTATAATCCTGCCCCTATGTACAAGAATATAACTACTATAATACTGCTCCTATGTGCAAGAATATAGTTACTATAATACTGCTCCTATATACAATAATATAACTACTATAATACTGCCCCTATGTACAAAAATATAACTACTATAATACTGCCCCTATGTACAAGAATATAACTACTATAATACTGCTCCTATATACAAGAATAGAACTACTTTAATACTGCCCCTATGTACAAGAATATAACTACTATAATACTGCCCCTATGAACAAGAATATAACTACTATAATTCTGCTCCTAGGTACAAGAAAATAACTGACATAATACTGCTCCTATGTGCAAGAATATAACTACTATAATACTGCTCCTATGTACAAGAATATAACTACTGTAATACTGCTCCTATATACAAGACTATAACTACTGTAATACTGCCCCTATGTACAAGAATATAACTACTATAATACTGCCCCTATATACAATAATATAACTACTATAATGCTGCCCCTATGTACAAGAATATAACTACTATAATACTGCTCCCTATGTACAAGAATATAACTACTATAATCCTGCCCCTATGTACAAGAATATAACTACTATAATACTGCTCCTATGTGCAAGAATATAGTTACTATAATACTGCTCCTATATACAATAATATAACTACTATAATACTGCCCCTATGTACAAGAATATAACTACTATAATACTGCTCCTATGTACAAGAATATAACTACTATAATCCTGCCCCTATGTACAAGAATATAACTACTATAATACTGCTCCTATGTACCAGAATATAACTACTATAATACTGCTCCATGTACAAGAATATAACTACTATAATACTGCCCCTATGTACAAGAATATAACTACTATAATACTGCCCCTATATACAATAATATAACTACTATAATGCTGCCCCTATGTACAAGAATATAACTACTATAATACTGCTCCCTATGTACAAGAATATAACTACTATAATCCTGCCCCTATGTACAAGAATATAACTACTATAATACTGCTCCTATGTGCAAGAATATAACTACTATAATACTGCTCCTATGTACAAGAATATAACTACTATGAGGGTATGTGCACACGTTCAGGTTTTTTGCGATAAAAATTCATTACAAACTGCAGACATATGCATCCTATCATTTAGAATGCATTCTGCAATTTTTGTGCACATGATGTGTTTTTTTCCGCAAAAAAACGCATTGCGGTAAGAAAAGCAGCATGTTCATAAATTTTGCGGATTTTTTGCGTTTTTCCTGCGATTCTATGGATTTGGGAAAAAATGCTCAAACGCACCAAAAACGCATGCCGATTTCCTGCAGAAATGTCTGGTTTTTGTCAGGAAATTTTTGCTAGAAAATACTGACGTGTGCACATACCCTAAGGCTGTGTGCACACGTTGCTGATTTTTCGCGTTTTTTTGCGTTTTTTCGTGATAAAAACACTATAAAACCGCAAAAAACAGCATACAATAAGCATCCCATCATTTAGAATGAATTCCGAATGTTTTGTGCACATAATGCATTTTGTTCCATGAAAAAAACTCATCGCGGTAAAAAACGCAGCATGTTCATTAATTTTGCGTTTTTTTTGCGGATTTCCCACTATGAAATGCATTGGGAAATGTCTGGAAAAAAACCGCATCAAAAATGCGGCAAAAACGCATGCAGATTTCTTGCAGATTTCTTGCAGAAAATTTCATGTTTTTCTCAGGAATTTTCTGCAAGAAATCCTGAACGTGCCTAATACTGCTCCTATGTACAAGACTATAACTACTATAATACTGCTCCTATGTACAAGAGTATAACTACTATATTACTGCCGCTACGTACAAGAATATAACTACTATAATACTGTGCCTATGTACAAGAATATAACTACTATATTACTGCCGCTACGTACAAGAATATAACTACTATAATACTGCTCCTATGTACAAGAATATAACTACTATAATACTGCCCCTATGTACAAGAATATAACTACTATAATACTGCCCCTATGTACAAGAATATAACTACTATAATACTGCCGCTACGTACAAGAATATAACTACTATAATACTGCTCCTATGTACAAGAATATAACTACTATAATACTGCCCCTATGTACAAGAATATAACTACTATAATTCTGCCCCTATGTACAAGAATATAACTACAATAATGATGCCCCCTTTGTATAAGAATATAACTACTATAATACTGCCTCTATACACAAGAATATAACTACTATAATAGTGCTCCATGTACAAGAATATTACTACTATAATACTGCCCCTATGTACAAGAATATAACTACTATAATACTGCTCCTATGTACAAGAATATATCTACTATAATACTGCCGCTACGTACAAGAATATAACTACTATAATACTGCTCCTATGTACAAGAATATAACTACTATAATACTGCCCCTATGTACAAGAATATAACTACTATAATTCTGCCCCTATGTACAAGAATATAACTACAATAATGATGCCCCCTTTGTATAAGAATATAACTACTATAATACTGCCTCTATACACAAGAATATAACTACTATAATACTGCCCCTATGTACAAGAATATAACTACTATAATACTGCTCCTATGTACAAGAGTATAACTACTATAATACTGCTCCTATGTACAAGAATATAACTACTATAATACTGCCGCTATGTACAAGAATATAACTACTATAATACTGCCCCTATGTACAAGAATATAACTACTATAATGCTGCTCCTATGTACAAGAGTATAACTACTATATTACTGCCGCTACGTACAAGAATATAACTACTATAATACTGTGCCTATGTACAAAAATATAACTACTATATTACTGCCGCTACGTACAAGAATATAACTACTATAATACTGCTCCTATGTACAAGAATATAACTACTATAATACTGCCCCTATGTACAAGAATATAACTACTATAATACTGCCTCCTATGTACAAGAATATAACTACTATAATACTGCCCCTATGTACAAGAATATAACTATTATAATACTGCCGCTACGTACAAGAATATAACTACTATAATACTGCTCCTATGTACAAGAATATAACTACTATAATACTGCCCCTATGTACAAGAATATAACTACTATAATTCTGCCCCTATGTACAAGAATATAACTACAATAATGATGCCCCCTTTGTATAAGAATATAACTACTATAATACTGCCTCTATACACAAGAATATAACTACTATAATACTGCTCCATGTACAAGAATATTACTACTATAATACTGCCCCTATGTACAAGAATATAACTACTATAATACTGCCGCTACGTACAAGAATATAACTACTATAATACTGCTCCTATGTACAAGAATATAACTACTATAATACTGCCCCTATGTACAAGAATATAACTACTATAATTCTGCCCCCATGTACAAGAATATAACTACAATAATGATGCCCCCTTTGTATAAGAATATAACTACTATAATACTGCCTCTATACACAAGAATATAACTACTATAATACTGCCCCTATGTACAAGAATATAACTACTATAATACTGCTCCTATGTACAAGAGTATAACTACTATAATACTGCTCCTATGTACAAGAATATAACTACTATAATACTGCCGCTATGTACAAGAATATAACTACTATAATACTGCCCCTATGTACAAGAATATAACTACTATAATGCTGCTCCTATGTACAAGAATATAACTACTATGATACTGCCCCTATGTACAAGAATATAACTACAATAATACTGCCCCCTTTGTACAAGAATATAACTACTATAATACTGCCCCTATACACAAGAATATAACTACTATAATACTGCTCCATGTACTAGAATATAACTACTATAATACTGCCCCTACGTGCAAGAATATAACTACTATAATACTGCTCTTATGTACAAGAATATAACTACTATAATACTGTCTCTATGTGCAAGAATATAACTACTATAATACTGCCCCTATGTACAAGAATATAAGTACTATAATACTGCTCCATGTACAAGAATATAACTACTATTATACTGTTCCTGTGTACAAGAATATAACTACTATAATACTGCCGCTATGTGCAAGAATATAACTACTATAATACTGCCTCTATGTGCAAGAATGTAACTACTATAATACTGCCCCTATACACAAGAATATAACTACTATAATACTGCTCCATGTGCACGAATATAACTACTATAATACTGCTCTTATGTACAAGAATATAACTACTATAATACTGCTCCTATGTACAAGAATATAACTACTATAATACTGCCTCCATGTGCAAGAATATAACTACTATAATACTGCTCTTATGTACAAGAATATAACTACTATAATACTGCTCCATGTGCAAGAATATAACTACTATAATACTGCTCCTGTGTACAAGAATATAACTACTATAATACTGCCCCTATGTGCAAGAATATAACTACTATAATACTGCTCTTATGTACAAGAATATAACTACTATAATACTGCTCCTATGTACAAGAATATAACTACTATAATACTGCCCCTATGTACAAAAATATGACTACTATAATACTGCCCCTATGTACAGTATAACTACTATAATACTGCTCCTTTGTACAAGAATATAACTACTATCATACTACCCCCCATGTACAAGAATATAACTACTATAATACTGCCCCTATGTACAAGAATATAACTACTATTATACTGCTATGATCAAACTTGAAGAAAGAGGAATATATCCAGCTTCTAAAATTCCAACGTATAGTCCAAGATCTTAATTCTAGATGAAAACCTGATCAGAGCCGCGCTTTTCATACGCACACAGGCGTTCTTTTTCTGAGCTTCATGAATATATGGTCACCTGGGATTTTAGCATTATTTGTTGACCAATGAGCAAAACACTAATAGATAACATGATCAATAATATGCAAATATGAATAATGAAAAAAATATAAAACATATGAAAAAAAAGAAATAACAAAAGTAAGAAAAAAAAAGAAAAACAATCCAAAAGATGCGAAATCATCATGATAAATCTCAATAGTGAAAGATGATTTCTTTTTGCGCATTGAGACCTTCTGGAAAACAAATGCGGAGATTGTGAATCCAAAACACCTTGCGAGTCAGTAGACATCTTCTGATCTTTTCTCCTCTTGGACCATTGATAATATTTTCTGTGCCGAATACTTTGAAAGAGTCTGTAGAACGATCATGGTACGTGATAAAATGTTTGGCCACATGGGAAACCATGCGATGTCCACTGGTGGGAGAAGAGATGTCGGAGAAATGTTCAGAGATTGGCAAGTTCTACAGCGATTTCCACCACATTTATAAAAACCTAAGAAATGTAACCAGGTTTTATGGGATTTATTGGAATGATATAATCTAGCGGACAGTTTGTTATTAGGGTAGTTCCTTTCTTGGCTACAATTTGACATCCTGATTGTAAGAACTGAGAAAGAGTGGGATCCTCATGGAGCATGGGAAGATGTCTGAGAATCATAGATTTAATGTGATTAAGTTGGGAGGTTCTCGGTATTTTTATTAGGTGGTATATTAGAATGGTGTTTGGAAACAACAAGGTCATGACGATCTTTTCGTTCTACAGTTTTCGTTGCTCTATGTAATATCCATATAATATAACTCCTCTTCCTGAGTTTATAGTGGGAGTCTTCCAATTCAGTAACTAATTTAGAGGTATCATTACAATTACGCTTTATACTCGTAAATTCTCCCACTGGGATGTAATGACGGTGTGACTAGGATGACTACTACCGGCATGAAGGATGGTATTGCCTGATAAATGTTTGGAATAAGTACAAGTGACAATAGTTTTGTTAGACATGCCAATTGAAGATTCAAGAAGGAAATATCAGATGGGTGAGCAATATTTGTAAGTGACAAATTAAAATGGTTATTATTCTAATATTGAATGATTTCTAGTATGACAGATACATCTCCCTTCTAGATGAAAAAGAGATCGTCAATGTACCTGCCCTACCAGAATAAATGTGAGACAAAGAGGTTATCATGCCCCACAGCCAGCGCAACCCCCCTTTAGTCCAGAAAGAACCACCACAACACATTTCCTAACTACGACAGTCACAGGCATATACGCCGCAGACCATCCCCATCCTCCTCCGAAGATTCCCGACATTACAGTCGCCGTCTCTCTATTTCACACTATTCCCCCTATTGACGCAGATGCAGAACACAAAGGTACCATCACAGGTTTCGGTCCGCTAGATGGCGCTCACCATCCACATCAGGATTGGGTGACAGTTCCGAGAGCCGCGATAGGCGGTACCGTAGAAGATGGCGGTCACCCCGAGGATCCATTGACAAGGCAGGAGCGACACCATCAAGGGTAACCGCTCAGGCACGTGACGAGCCTCCCCTGTCACGTGCCTCATCCTCGGTTGCCAGCAGGGGTTACCCACCCTCATCTCCCTGGGCTACCTGCCAACGACAACAAAGCACCACTGCAACGGGAGTCGGAGGAGTCACTCTCACTCCGCCACATGACTCTCTACAACCATGTGCTGCATCATTGGCTACCTGCCAGGGAACCCCATCTCCATCTCCCTGGGCTTCCTACCAACAACAAGTCGTCACTATGATGGGAGTCGGAGTCCCTCTGCCACCGGGAGACACTCAGCCTGCGTCAGACAGCAGTAAGTGTTCTGAACTCAGCGAGCACCATGCCATGCACATCACAGGAGAAGGCGAATTAGCATCCACTATCAGCGTCCACCAGCTGACTCGCCCTGCCGGATCAACTGACGCAAGGACAGCCCAATCAGCTAGCCTTCACAAAGACGCATTTTTCTGCAGAATTAGCCCCCTAGGTACACACATAACATAGTAACATAGTTAGTAAGGCCGAAAAAAGACATTTGTCCATCCAGTTCAGCCTATATTCCATCATAATAAATACCCAGATCTACGTCCTTCTACAGAACCTAATAATTGTATGATACAATATTGTTCTGCTCCAGGAAGACATCCAGGCCTCTCTTGAACCCCTCGACTGAGTTCGCCATCACCACCTCCTCAGGCAAGCAATTCCAGATTCTCACTGCCCTAACAGTAAAGAATCCTCTTCTATGTTGGTGGAAAAACCTTCTCTCCTCCAGACACAAAGAATGCCCCCTTGTGCCCGTCACCTTCCTTGGTATAAACAGATCCTCAGCGAGATATTTGTATTGTCCCCTTATATACTTATACATGGTTATTAGATCGCCCCTCAGTCGTCTTTTTTCTAGACTAAATAATCCTAATTTCGCTAATCTATCTGGGTATTGTAGTTCTCCCATCCCCTTTATTAATTTTGTTGCCCTCCTTTGTACTCTCTCTAGTTCCATTATATCCTTCCTGAGCACCGGTGCCCAAAACTGGACACAGTACTCCATGTGCGGTCTAACTAGGGATTTGTACAGAGGCAGTATAATGCTCTCATCATGTGTATCCAGACCTCTTTTAATGCACCCCATGATCCTGTTTGCCTTGGCAGCTGCTGCCTGGCACTGGCTGCTCCAGGTAAGTTTATCATTAACTAGGATCCCCAAGTCCTTCTCCCTGTCAGATTTACCCAGTGGTTTCCCGTTCAGTGTGTAATGGTGATATTGATTCCTTCTTCCCATGTGTATAACCTTACATTTATCATTGTTAAACCTCATCTGCCACCTTTCAGCCCAAGTTTCCAACTTATCCAGATCCATCTGTAGCAGAATACTATCTTCTCTTGTATTAACTGCTTTACATAGTTTTGTATCATCTGCAAATATCGATATTTTACTGTGTAAACCTTCTACCAGATCATTAATGAATATGTTGAAGAGAACAGGTCCCAATACTGACCCCTGCGGTACCCCACTGGTCACAGCGACCCAGTTAGAGACTATACCATTTATAACCACCCTCTGCTTTCTATCACTAAGCCAGTTACTAACCCATTTACACACATTTTCCCCCAGACCAAGCATTCTCATTTTGTGTACCAACCTCTTGTGCGGCACGGTATCAAACGCTTTGGAAAAATCGAGATATACCACGTCCAATGACTCACCTTGGTCCAGTCTATAGCTTACCTCTTCATAAAAACTGATTAGATTGGTTTGACAGGAGCGATTTCTCATAAACCCATGCTGATATGGAGTTAAACAGTTATTCTCATTGAGATAATCCAGAATAACATCCCTCAGAAACCCTTCAAATATTTTACCAACAATAGAGGTTAGACTTACTGGCCTATAATTTCCAGGTTCACTTTTAGAGCCCTTTTTGAATATTGGCACCACATTTGCTATGCGCCAGTCCTGCGGAACAGACCCTGTCGCTATAGAGTCACTAAAAATAAGAAATAATGGTTTATCTATTACATTACTTAGTTCTCTTAGTACTCGTGGGTGTATGCCATCCGGACCCGGAGATTTATCTATTTTAATCTTATTTAGCCGGTTTCGCACCTCTTCTTGGGTTAGATTGGTGACCCTTAATATAGGGTTTTCATTGTTTCTTGGGATTTCACCTAGCATTTCATTTTCCACCGTGAATACCGTGGAGAAGAAGGTGTTTAATATGTTAGCTTTTTCCTCGTCATCTACAACCATTCTTTCCTCACTATTTTTTAAGGGGCCTACATTTTCAGTTTGTATTCTTTTACTATTGATATAGTTGAAGAACAGTTTGGGATTAGTTTTACTCTCCTGGGATTAGTTTTACTCTCCTGTAAACATAAATTTAGAGATAAAACAGAAATTATGGGATAACGATTACATGGATATATGGTTGCTATTATCAGCAAACTAACAGTCCATAGATAAGGAGAGGAGGACAGGATACGAAACAAACAGGCCAAAAATAGCCCAAACCATGAACAATTGGCTTCAGGCCTTTGCAGTCCTAGGCTGCATTATGGGTCAAAAACACCCGGAACGCTGCTTCGAGCTATTTATCTACCAGGACCTAGTATATAATTCATATGTCTCACGGTGGGTCACCATGGAGGTGGTACAACAAAGAATTCCTCAGGCAACTGGCCATGCAACCCGACCTAGGCTGGGGCGTTAAAGCCATGGATGTTTGCTTGTGACTTATGCTATCCTAAAAACAGCCACCCTTTTCGTTGTCGGCCACTAATTACCCAGCCACCGCAGGCCAGAATTCAGTGGTCGTATGGAGACCATTGGCCTGCTTGCTATATAACGAGGGGTACTGCCGCTTCCACGGGGCCTGTAAATATAAGCACGACTACTCCGCCTGCGGAGGCAGACATCCTGCAGCGAGGTCTACACACCAAGCACCTACAAGGCATAACCCCGGTGAACGTAACTGCAATGGGCCCCCGGCTAAGCCTCTACCCCAATAAAGAGGCAGCACAGCACCTTGATCACGGTTTCAAATTCGGTTTCTTTATCCCCTTTAATTTTAATCACGCCCCAACATCAGCGAATAATCTGAAATCCGCGCGAGAATTCCCTGAGATCTTACGGCAAAAAATCAAAAAAAAGGTAGAACTAGGCAGGGTGGCGGGCCCATTTACATTACTGCCATTTAGGAATTTCAGAATCTCACCCTTAAGCATCGTCCCCAAAAAAGAACCAGGAAAATATCAGTTAATGCATCACCTCCCATACCCTAAAGGCAATTCGGTCAACGACACAATACGCCCAGAAGAAGCGTCAGTAACCTACGCTTCATTTGACAGGGCAGTCGAACTCGTACGGACAGCCAGGCCCGGTGCCCTGCTGGCAAAATTGGACATAGAGTCCGCATTCCGCCTATTACCCGTTCACCTCGAGTGATTTCACCTTTTAGGTTGTAAGGTGAACCAGCTCTTGTACTTTAACATGTACCTACCGATGGGCTGCTCCACCTCCTGTCACTATTTCAAGCTTTTCAGTACTTTCCTGGACTGGGTAGTACGTTATGAAACTGGCAGTAATTTGACTGTTCATTACCTCGACGATTTCTTGTTCGTAGGACCAAAAGACTCTAATCTTTGCTCCTTCATCCTCCAAAAATTTAAATTTCTAACCAGTCATTTCGGTGTACCGCTATCAACAGAAAAAACAGTTGGCCTGTGTAATGTGCTGCTTTTCCTTGGCATCGAAATAGATACCAATGGTTTTTAGATTGCCAGCGGATAAATTGCAAAAACTCTGCCAATGGTAGAAGACTTCTGCGGAGTTAAAAAAGTCAAACTCCAACAGACGCAGTCCCTGCTAGGTTTGCTCAATTTCGCTTGCTGCGTAATGCCGGTGGGCAGAACCTTTTCATGCCCTTTATCACTGGCGGCGAAGGATATCTCCCAGCCAGGCCATAGAATTAGGCTTATTCGCACACTTAAGGAAGACTTGCTAGTCTGGAGAACATTCCTAAATTCCTATAACGGCCATACTTGCGTCATGTCTCGAGAAACGCTAAGCAAAGATATAAGACTAGCAGTGGGAGGAAATCTCAGAGATGGGTTTGTGGCAATCTACCAAGACTAATGGTGCAAAGGAAGCTGGCCAGTGTCATGGACCACAGCCGGCTGGGGCCGCGACCCAGCCCTGCTAGACGTCTTTGCAATAGTAGCAGCAATCGAGCTCTGGGGCACACAACTAGAGAACAGAAACATCAGATTCTTAACTAAACACCCCGACATAGCAAAGAGCTTAAACAGCATGTCTTCTGCATCCCCACCTTTACTCGCTCTCCTGTGCCGCCTAGCATTACTATGCTTAAAAAGCAACAACTGGTGTCGTGCCAAAATAACGTCGGCCGATGATAACCTTGTTAACTCTCTGTTATTTTCTGATTGGCAGACCTTCAAAACTCTCCTCCTGAACGTGCAACCATTGGGTGCCCAGTGTCCAACACCCCTTTTGGACATGGTAGCCAATCAATTATGCTATTGACCCGCGCTTTGGTTACACGGCTACCTGGCAGGTTTACGGTAAGGCGTGGGACAAGTGGTGCTCATTAATTCATGGAAGAACGGTCGATAGGTGCGATCGGGTGAGATGCGAAGTGCTGGGTGATCTCTTGAATCTGCTCTGGCAAAGAGGCGCGTCAGGAACATCGACGCAGCGTCATCTTTCGGGAATAGCCTTTTTCTTCCAGCTAATGGGGTGGGCGGACGTGACAAAGTATTTTTTCATCAGACAAGCCATTAAAGGCGGGAAAAGGCTCCAACCTAGTCAGAAGTGTCGTTGTCCCATTTCTTTGAGGCTACTACATGATATTATCTCAATTTCCCCATCGGTATGCAAGTCCCAATACGAGTCAATCCTAGTATCAGCCGCGTTTGCCATTGCCTTTTTCGGAGCGCTACGTATTAGCAAGCTGGTACCGCATTCAAATACCTCATCGGAAGGTGGCCTAATCAACGAAAACCTCGTCATATGCAGCAACGCACTGTGCATTAGGGTGCACAAATCCAAATGCGACCCCACTGGTAGAGGGACGTGGGTTCTCGTTGAGTCATCGGATGGTCCCGTATGCCCACGTAACATAGTCAGACGATACACGACAATAAAACACGCAAGTAGATTCTTTCTGTCACATACAGATGGGTCCCCCTTCACTAAATACCAGTTCCATGCAATTTTTAATCGGTGTCTCGAAGCTGTTTGCGTCAATCCGACGGAATACGGGACACATTCTTTCCATATAGGGGCCGCTACCGAGGCAGCTAAGGCCGGGATTCCAGAGGCCGAAGTGCAGTGTTTGGGTCGATGGAAATCCGCATGCTTCGCCAGATACATAAGACCTGTCTTGCTTAAGTAACATATCTTGTCTCTTTCAGGCATTAAAAAACCCGCAGTTTGGGTGGTTGGACACTCGTAAGTCAACTGGGCTAAGAAAAGGGCCGAACATCGGCTGGGCGGTGTCAATTTTGGCTTCAGGAACATAGAGGTCAACTGGAAAGGGATAAGAGGGCTACAATGGCAAAAGATCTTCCCAGAAGTAGTTGACATCGCTAAGAGGGCTAAAGGACCAGTGATACTAGTCTTGCATGCCGACGGCAACGATCTGGGTAAACGGAGATGTATCGAGCTCAGTTCAATGATGACAGCCGATAACGATTGTTTTTTCTATCTGTTACCAGATATGATATTGGTATGGTTGGAGATAGTGCCACGAGCGGTCTGGCATGGAGCTAAGGACCCAAAAGCCATAGAATGATAAAAGAAGAAGGTCAACCTGAGAGTGGCAAGATTCGTAAAGGGAAAATATTGCATCGTCTTTCGCCACTACCAACCGGAAGGCAACAAATCAAGGTTACTGAGGTCAGACGGTATTCATCTCACGTACATTGGGTTTAACATATTTTTGTCAGGTCTGCAAGATGGAATCGAACAGTCCCTAGTGCTGATGGGTGGGGGTCGGAGTCATGTGTAGGTAGTACACATAATACCCCGTGGCGAAAGTGGAGGGAGGGGCGAAGGTTCGTAGCCGCTCATTAGCTGCCCGCCTGTTAGTCGCAGACTGGGCCCCCGGCTGTGAGCTCGTTGTGAAATGTGATTGCCACTCCCTGCTTATCAAACTCTGATGACCTGTTCAACCCATCTGGGCCTGTTTGTGTTGTTTTTTCAGGATTGGTGGGAGAGGGGGAGGCACTGTTTATGACACACAGGTCTCCGCAGTCTTGGTCTCGGGGAAGGTGGATCGATTGCTTTATGTACCTGTGGGAGGCTTGTAGAATTGGTCAGATAGGATGTTCCACGATTAGACTATTAGATAATCTTTTTGAGATTTAGTAAGGATTCCAAGAGAGAAACCCCCCTCAATAATAAAATAGGTGTCCCTTTGGTAATGAATGGTGGGATTTTGTGAAAGTTTCTTGTATGTGGATACAGCTTCCAACATGGATAGAATTTACGATTAATAGAGAATGGTATCCATAACTACAACAATCCCACCTTTGTCCACCTTTTATTGATGATGTTGGATATGTTTTTAACTTCTTATGATGAGGAAACTTGTTAAGCGGTAAGGCTATTCAATTTTTTATCTGTCTTGACATTGTTATCCAATTTCTTTAATTTCCTCTCCATGGTTTCCTGAAAGTGATCCATACAGTCAACCCTGACACATTTGGTGTGCTGGTGTCCACCACGTTTTTACTGTTTTTTGAATGTGAACGATAGTTGGTTTTGCAATGATAAGAAAGATCATGAGAAGATTCAAAAGAATCAGTATCATTGGCAACACTGTCGATAGAATCCTGATCAGACGAACTAACGCTGCCGTGCAGATTACAAGGGTGATTGTCACAAGGATAAATGGATTTATGTGTCCTAGGGGGCTTAGACCACTCACCCTATTGATATATTTGTTTCAAATTATAGTCATTAGTGTCTTGTTGAAATATACAGGTGCATCTCACAAAATTAGAATCTCATCAAAGGCCGGGATTACACGCGAGATAAGTCCGCAGGTGAATCCCTCCTCTGGCGCCGGCACTGCGGAGCGGAGCGTGCAGCTCCATGTATCGCTGTGCGGCCGCACGTTCCGCTCCGGAGTGCCGGCACCAGAGCTGGGTTTTCACCTGCGAGACTCGGCCGTATCTCGCGTATGTGTGATCCCGGCCAAAAAGTGAATTTATTTCAGTTCTTCAATACAAAAAAGGGAAACTTTATATATAGTCATTACACACAGAGTGATCTATTTCACATGTTTATTTCTTTAATGTTGAGGATTAACTCGTAATGACCTGGAGAATCATAATGGCAGATCAGTTTTAGCATTTAATGAACATTGTAAAACAAAAAATAAAAAAAAATTGGGGAATTGCACTTTTTTTTTGCAATTTCACTACATTTGGATTTTTTCCCCTCATTTTCCAGTACACGATATGGTAAAATCAATAATGCCATTCAAAAGAACAACTCATCCTGCAAAAAACAAGGCCTCACATGGCCATATTGATGGAAAAATAAAAAAGGTATGGCTCTGGGAAGAAGGGGAGCGAAAAATGGAAAACCCCAAGGTCTTTAAGGGGTTATAAAAGTGGTGAAAAAAAAATCCAAAGTTTGTAAAAAAAAAAAAAAAAATGTTGCCATTTTCCGATACCCGTAGCATCTCCATTTTTCGTGATCTGGGGTCGGGTGAGGGCTTATTTTTTGTGTGCCGAGCTGACGTTTTTAATGATACCATTTCGGTGCAGATACGATCTTTTGATCGCATGTTAATGCATTTTATTGCGATGTTGCAGTGACCAAAAAAATGTAATTCTGGAATTTTAATTTTTTGTTCTCGGTACGCAGTTTACGGATTGGATTAATTATTTTGTTATATTGATAGATCGGGCGATTCTAAATGCGGCGATACCAAATGTGTATATTTGACTTGTTTGTTGTTTTATTTTGAATGGGGCAAAAGGGGGGTGATTAGTGTTGAGCATTCCGATACCGCAAGTATCGGGTAACGGCCGATATTTGCGGTATCGGAATTCCGATACCGAGTTCCGATATTTTTGTGATATCGGGAATCGGTATCGGGATTAATATTAATGTGTAAAATAAAGAATAAAAAAAAAAAATATTGATATACTTACCCTCGACGTCATCGAAGGCCCTTAACGCGCTCATTCTTCGGAACGAAAGCAAGGCGGTTGCAGCGGTGACGACCAGGGCGTGTCAGAGGGTAAGTATATCAATATTTTTTATTTTTATACTTTATTCTTTATTTTACACATGAATATGGATCCCAGGGCCTGAAGGAGAGTTTCCTCTCCTTCAGACCCTGGGATCCATTACAGGATACCTTCCGATATTTGTGTACCATTGACTTGTATTGGTATCGGATATCGGTATCGGCGATATCCTATATTTTTCGGATATCGGCCGATACCATCCGATACCGATACTTTCAAATATCGGACGGTATCGCTCAACACTAGGGGTGATTTGAATTGCTTATTTTTTTATTTTTTTTTTATTTTTTAATTTGCTTCATCCGATTGCTTGTGCTTCATAGAGCAGATCTGCAGCCCTGCTCTATCTAGCAGAAATGCTCACTTGCTAACCCATCGGCGACCCGTGGTCATGTGACACGGGCGCTGACGAGCAGGGTTAATGACTGGCTTCCTGCGCGTGCATGTTAAATGCCGCTGTCATGTTAACAGGGGGGGCGCATCCAATGACGCATATATCCGTCATTGGAGGTTAAGGGGTTAAGAGATGCATTAAATTGAGAGAACAATTGGAAAGTATTTGACTCCGATCCTCCACAACGATCTCAGTGCTTGTTTTCCAGAAGGTCTCAATACGCGAAAGGAAAGTCTTTCACTGTTGAGATTTATGATGTCACGTCTTTTGGATTCTTTTTCTTATTTCATTTTTCAGATGTTTTATTTATATTTTTTTTAGTCTGTTTCTAGATTTTATTGATATTTTCTGTTTTTATGATCTTGTTTTATCACTTCAATGATCTTGGAATAAACTTTGGGATTTTAGCAGCTGGATTTGTTTCCTCTTTCTTCGCCTACGAGTGGAACAGATGACCTGGTCCCACCCAATCTTCTATGCAGAGCCACTATAATGTCTTTATACAATTGTGTTCTAGTCTGTATAGTTTCCGGAGTGTTCTCCTCTGTGTCCCCGGGTGTAATCGGCTGTGACACAGCTTTCTGTAATATCGCGCTGCTATCCGCTCTCACTAACACTTGTGTGGGGGAACAGGGTCAGTGGGTGCTCTCATCCACTGGCCCGGCTGACTTTAGCAAGACTGCATGGACCAGGGCTCATACCACTGAACACCCGCTCTATCTCCCGGTGGGCAATACACTACTCAGACAACACAGGGTTAAGGTAAAACAGTGCGGCAGTACTTTATTGAACCACAACGCACAATAGCAAACAGAACAATCCCAGCAATTACCCCAAGATGGTGCACATGACAGGGTCTTACTCTTCCGTTGTCTCGCCGGGATAATGGTAGATGTTTTATCAGAGCTCCCAGGGTCGCTATTCCACCTGTGATATACACACAGAGAAGAGATATCGACAAGCGTAGGGAGATGACTAAGAACTGTCCATAGAGTCCATACAAGGTCCAAAGCCAGTTGACACGAGAGTCACCACCTGGCTTATCTGACCTTCTCCATTGAACCAGGCTACCAGCGGGTCCCAAACCTACCTGACTTTCTCCAAACATATCCATGGTTCAGAGATGGTCACTGGATCAGATCTGTGTCCTTCCAAACCCCTAGGTTGTTTCCTATAGAATCATAGATCAGTGTCCTTCGTGATGGTGCCATAATGAATTGGCTGCAGTCCTTTCTCTTGTCTGTTGGGTGTTTTGCAGAATGTCCGGCTGGTAGCTCTGTGTTACTTCAGTCTTTCATGATGTGATCTCTGAGTCTTTTTATACCCAAGACATGGAAGCTATTTTTAGAATTACCCAGTGTCCTTCAATCCAACATCAAGATAATGGTGATGAGATCAAGTAGTACTACTTGACTATTCAAACTATTTGCACAGTCTTTCCCTCTCTGCTTTAGAAGTCACCAAGCTGGTTCTGGAATTCAATGCACAATTAGCATATCAGCACATCAATACACAAAGATAAACACACACTATGTACAAGTCACTATTAAGGTAGCTTCACACAACCATTTTGTTAACGATATCGTTGCAATGTCACGCTTTTTGTGACGTAGCAACGCTCCCGCTAACGATCTCATTATGTGTGACAGCGACCAACGATCAGGCCCCTGCTGGGAGATCGTTGGTTGTTGGGGAATGATCAGGACCTTTTTTTGGTCGCTGATCACCCGCTGTCATCGCTGGATCGGCGTGTGTGACGCCGATCCAGCGATGTGTTCACTTGTAACCAGGGTAAATATCGGGTTACTAAGCACAGGGCCGTGCTTAGTAACCTGATATTTACCCTGGTTACCATTGTAAAAGTTAAAAAAAAAACCAGTACATACTCACATACCGATGTCTGTCACGTCCCCCGCCGTCAGCTTCCCTGCACTGACTGTCAGCGCCGGCCGTAAAGCAGAGCTCAGCGGTGACGTCACCGCTGTGCTCTGCTTTACGGCTGGCGGTGACACAGTCAGTGCAGGAAGCTGACGGCGGGGGACGTGACAGACATCGGAATGTGAGTATGTAGTGTTTTTTTTTTTACTTTTACAATGGTAACCAGGATAAATATCGGGTTACTTAGCGCGGCCCTGCACTTAGTAACCCGATGTTTACCCTGGTTACCCGGGGACTTTGGCATCGTTGAAGACAATTTCAACTATGCCAAAGTCGTTCCCCTGATCGTTGGTCGCTGGAGAGAGCTGTCTGTGTGACAGCTCCCCAGCGACCACACAACGACTTACCAACGATCACGGCCAGGTCGTATCGCTGGTCGTGATCGTTGGTAAGTCGTTTAGTGTAACGGTACCCTTACAGACTTAAACAGTATGTTAAATGGTATGTCAGTTTGCAAGTCTGTCTTCTTGAACCACCAGACATAAACACTAAAATCCACAAGCCAAGACACAGATGAAAAGTCAGTTCTTATTGGTTTGCAAAAACTTAGCTGTCTGGGTAATTAAGATATACTCTGGTTTCTTCATAACTTGTGTAATCTCCCGGCTGATTCTCTTGTCGGGGCTGGAGGCTACGTGTGCCTGCAGGCGAGCACAGCTGTGAGTTCGGGCTGCACTATGTATGGAGCCCAGTGACAGGATCGCTACAGGTCGCACATGTGCAAAATCTTCATGCTGACATATTTTCTATTTTATAAACAGACATTATTATCTATTAGGTATATATTGAGTATATTGTATATTATACAGTGGCTTGTGAAAGTATTCACTCCCTTGGCATTCGTTGTGATTTGCTACTTCACAACCTGGAATTTTTTTTGTGTGTTTGGATCGGTTCATGTAAAGAACGTGCCGACAACTGTGAAGATGTGGTTTTCTTTTTATTGTGAAACAAACAACAAATAGAATAAAATAACTGAAAACTTCAGTGTGCATAACTATTCACCCCCTAAAGTCATTACTTTGTGGAGCCTCCTTTTGCAACAATTACATATGCAAGTCACTTTGGGTAAGTCTATGAGCTTTCCACATCTGACCACTGTGATTTTTGCCCATTCCTCAAGGCCAAACTGCTCCAGCACCTTCAGGTTAGATGTTTCCTCTGGTGAACAGGGGGCTGTGACTCGGCCACTCCAGAACATGTGCATGTTTCTCTTTACGCCTCGAGTGTACCTTTAGCCGTATGCTTTAGGTCATTGTCTTGTTGGAAGGTGAACCTCCGTCCCAGTTTCAAATCACTGACAGACTGAAACATGTTTTTCTCAAGAATATCCCTCAATTTCGCACCATCCTTCTTCCGCTCAACTTGGACCAATTTCACTGCTGCCCCAAAACATCCCCACCATGTTTCACTGTGGGGTGGTATTCTTGGGGTGATAAGCTGTGTTGGTTTGGCACCAGACATAATGTTTACCTTGCTGGCCAAACACTCAATGTTGGTCTCATCTGACCACAGCACCTTCATTCATACCAAGTGTCATGGGGTCCTTCTTCGGTACCACACAATCAACAGAGCCAGCGAAGAGTGAACAATCCCAAGACCTTTATTTAGGCAAAAAGACGAAAGGTCCATATATGATCCACCACACAAAGGATAAGATAGTCCAGAAGCCAAATGCAGTTCAGTAACAGGATAAATGTTCAAGGAGATGAGAGTCCAATAATCCAGCAGAGGATAAAAAATAGTCCATATGCTTCCCCTTCTCTCTGACATGCTGTGTTCACATCATCATTCCACACAGGACTGATCTGTGTCACCTTCCTGATATTTACAATTCCCTCTCCTCATTCACAGGTTAGGGGGGTGGGTCACAGGAGCTCATTGTTTCAACAAGTTAGGTCAACAGTACAGGACTGTGGGGGCTGATATCAGATGGCAAATAATAACAATTCATCAATTGGCAAATAACTCGCTCTACAGGAGAACACCATGATAATCAGTAAAATATAAACATACACAAAATGATATCCACATAACATATCCCACCATCACACCGAGCCTTTCAATTTTTGTGTGTAAGTAAAGGTTTTTATCTCCCCAGTATTCCATAAAGGCCACTTCTATGGAGTGTATGGGTTATTGTGGTCGTATGGACAGATATTCCAGTCTCTGCGTGAGAACTCTGCAGCTTCTTCAGGGTTACCTTTGGTCTCTGTGCTGCTTCTCTGATTGATGTACTCGTTGACCGGGCTGAGCGTTTTGGTGGACGGTCTCTCTTGGCAGGTTTGTTGTGATACCAGGTTCTCTCCATTTGAGGATAATGGATTTGATGGTGCTATGGGAGATCATCAGATATTGGGATATTTTTTTTATAACCCAACCTTGATTTGTACTTCTAAACAACTTTGTCCTTGATTTGTTTGGAGATCTTGGTCTTCATGGTGTTGTTTGGAAATCTCCTTGTTCTTCATGGTGTTGTTTGGAGTTCTCCTTGGTCTTCATGATATTCTTTGGAGATCTTCTTGGTCTTCATGGTGTTGTTTGGAGATTTCCTTTGTCTTCATGGTATTCTTTGCAGATCTTCTTGGTCTTCTTGGTATTCTTTGGAGATCTCTTTGGTCTTCATTAAGTTGTTTGGAGATCTCCTTGGTCTTCATGATATTCTTTGGAGATCTCTTTGGTCTTCATGGTATTCTTTGGAGATTTTCTTGGTCTTCATGGTATTCTTTGTAGATCTTCTTGGTCTTCATGGTATTCTTTGAAGATCTCTTTGGTCTTCATGGTGTTGTTTGGAGATCTCCTTGGTCTTCATGGTATTGTTTGGAGATCTCCTTGGTCTTCATGGTGTTTGATTAGTGGTGCCTCTTGTTAATGGTGTTGCAGCCTCTGTGGCCTTTCAGAAATGGTAAAGTAGATATACTGGATCCTGTTGGATAAACACGTTGATGGGATGCACTGCTGGAGTGGATCAATTCTTTAGAAATGATAATGAGGAAAAGGCTTTTTATTCAGAACTCGTTTCAACACCATACCGACTTCTCTTTCAAGTAAAAAAAGTGAGAAAAGGCTAGACTTTTTAGCCAATAGGGTGTTGTCCAAAATATCATGTCAATAGAGAAGAGTTGAGAATCATGCCCATTTGGAGAAGAGAAGAGATTTATATAGAAGGGAGAGGTGGCCATATCTCAGGAATGGAGAGACACAGGAACAAAAGAAAGACATCACCAGATTCAGGAGAACGGCGGCTTTTACATTGTGGGGAAATAAATACATATTTATTGCAGATGACATAAACTCTGGCATTTTCCAACACTATTGATATCAGTAGCATTTATGGCCGTGGCAGCCTTGGTGGGTCTTCCCCGGGTGCCACCCTCTCCTGCCCTTGTGGGCACTTTGAGTATTTGTCAGTCGCGTACAGGAAATGTTTTTGGCCCCTGAACAGGCGCAAAAAGGTTAAAAGAAAAACAAATCAAGGAGCTGAAAATAAGAAATAATGACTTGTGAGGCGAAAGTGCTGACGGCTGAAATACTGCAAGGACATCGCAGCATCTACAGGTCTCTGTGATTACATCTGTGGCTGTGTACATGGTGTCCATACGAATAAAGAGCACCACACATCAGCGGCCCGGACCGCCGGAGACGAGGACACCAGAGCCTAACGCACTCTGACAAGTAAACAAAAATGAAGCTTTCCGAAAGCTCCAGAAGATTGTCAGGACGCGGGAACGCTGGCTCAGCACAAAGGACCAGAGCGAGCGGCCAGAGCGAGCGGCCAGAGCAAGCGGGAGCCAGAGCGAGCGAGAACAGGACCCCCAACTCCAGGCAAGATGGACGGGAACAAAACTGCAGCTGTCCCCAACATGTTCTGCTGCAGCGGAGCAAGGACCGTATCACACAGGATAGGATTAGATACACGGCTCAGCAGTCAGTATCACACAGAATAGGATTAGATACACGGCTCAGCAGTCAGTATCACACAGGATAGGATTAGATACACGGCTCAGCAGTCAGTATCACACAGGAGAGGATTAGATACACGACTCAGCAGTCAGTATCACACAGGATAGGATTAGATACACGGCTCAACAGATGGTATCACACAGGAGAGGATTAGATACACGACTCAGCAGTCAGTATCACACAGGAGAGGATTAGATACACGGCTCAGCAGACAGTATCACACAGGATAGGATTAGATACACGGCTCAGCAGACAGTATCACACAGGATAGGATTAGATACACAGCTCAGCAGTCAGTATCACACAGGAGAGGATTAGATACACGGCTCAGCAGTCAGTATCACACAGGAGAGGATTAGATACACGGCTCAGCAGTCAGTATCACACAGGATAGGATTAGATACACGGCTCAGCAGTCAGTATCACACAGGATAGGATTAGATACACGGCTCAGCAGTCAGTATCACACAGGATAGGATTAGATACACGGCTCAGCAGTCAGTATCACACAGGAGAGGATTAGATACACAGCTCAGCAGACAGTATCACACAGGATAGGATTAGATACACGGCTCAGCAGTCAGTATCACACAGGATAGGATTAGATACACGGCTCAGCAGTCAGTATCACACAGGATAGGATTAGATACACAGCTCAGCAGTCAGTATCACACAGGATAGGATTAGATACACGGCTCAGCAGTCAGTATCACACAGGATAGGATTAGATACACAGCTCAGCAGATGGTATCACACAGAACTAGATACACGGCTCAACAGATGGTATCACACAGGAGAGGATTAGATACACGACTCAGCAGTCAGTATCACACAGGAGAGGATTAGATACACGGCTCAGCAGACAGTATCACACAGGAGAGGATTAGATACACAGCTCAGCAGTCAGTATCACACAGGAGAGGATTAGATACACGGCTCAGCAGTCAGTATCACACAGGAGAGGATTAGATACACGGCTCAGCAGACAGTATCACACAGGAGAGGATTAGATACACGGCTCAGCAGTCAGTATCACACAGGAGAGGATTAGATACACGGCTCAGCAGACAGTATCACACAGGATAGGATTAGATACACGGCTAAGCAGACAGTACCACACAGGATAGGATTAGATACACGGCTCAGCAGTCAGTATCACACGGCATAGGATTAGATACACGGCTCAGCAGTCAGTATCACACAGGAGAAGATTAGATACACAGCTCAGCAGATGGTATCACACAGAACTAGATACACGGCTCAGCAGTCAGTATCACAGGAGAGGATTAGATACACGGCTCAGCAGATGGTATCACACGAACTAGATACACGGTTCAGCAGTCAGTATCACACAGGATAGGATTAGATACACGGCTCAGTAGACAGTATCACACAGGATAGGATTAGATACACGGTTCAGCAGACAGTATCACACAGGATAGCATTAGATACACGGCTGAGCAGTCAGTATCACACAGGAAAGGATTAGATACACAGCTCAGCAAATGGTATCACACAAACTAGATACACGGCTCAGCAGACCGTATCACACAGGAGAGGATTAGATACACGGCTCAGCAGTCATTATCACACAGGAGAGGATTAGATACACGGCTCAGCAGTCAGTATCAGACGGGATAGGATTAGATACACGGCTCAGCAGTCAGTATCACACAGGAGAGGATTAGATACACAGCTCAGCAGATGGTATCACACAGAACTAGATACACGGCTCAGCAGTCAGTATCACAGGAGAGGATTAAATACACGGCTCAGCAGATGGTATCACACGAACTAGATACACGGTTCAGCAGTCAGTATCACACAGGATAGGATTAGATACACGGCTCAGTAGACAGTATCACACAGGATAGGATTAGATACACGGCTCAGCAGACAGTATCACACAGGAGAGGATTAGATACACGGCTCAGCAGACAGTATCACACAGGATAGGATTAGATACACAGCTCAGCAGACAGTATCACACAGGAGAGGATTAGATACACGGCTCAGCAGTCAGTATCACACAGGAGAGGATTAGATACACGGCTCAGTAGACAGTATCACACAGGATATGATTAGATACACAGCTCAGCAGTCAGTATCACACAGGATATGATTAGATACACGGTTCAGCAGTCAGTATCACACAGGATAGGATTAGATACACGGCTCAGTAGACAGTATCACACAGGAAAGGATTAGATACACAGCTCAGCAGTCAGTATCACACAGGAGAGGATTAGATACACGGCTCAGCAGTCAGTATCACACAGGAGAGGATTAGATACACGGCTCAGCGGACAGTATCACACAGGATAGGATTAGATACACGGCTCAGCGGACAGTATCACACAGGAGAGGATTAGATACACGGCTCAGCAGTCAGTATCACACAGGATAGCATTAGATACACAGCTCAAAAGTCAGTATCACACAGGATAGGATTAGATACACGGCTCAGCAGTCAGTATCACACAGGATAGCATTAGATACACAGCTCAGCAGTCAGTATCACACAGGAGAGGATTAGATACACGGCTCAGCAGTCAGTATCACACAGGATAGCATTAGATACACAGCTCAGCAGACAGTATCACACAGGATAGGATTAGATACACGGCTCAGCAGACAGTATCACACAGGATAGGATTAGATACACGGCTCAGCAGACAGTATCACACAGGATAGGATTAGATACACGGCTCAGCAGTCAGTATCACACAGGATAGGATTAGATACACGGCTCAGCGGACAGTATCACACAGGATAGGATTAGATACACGGCTCAGCGGACAGTATCACACAGGAGAGGATTAGATACACGGCTCAGCAGACAGTATCACACAGGAGAGGATTAGATACACGGCTCAGCAGACAGTATCACACAGGACAGGATTAGATACACAGCTCAGCAGTTGCTATCACACAGGATATGATTAGATACACGGCTCAGCAGACAGTATCACACATGATAGGATAAGATACACGGCATCACACAGGATAGGATTAGATACACGGCTCAGCAGTCAGTATCACACATGATAGGATAAGATACACGGCATCACACAGGATAGGATTAGATACACGGCTCAGCAGACAGTATCACACAGGATATGATTAGATACATAGCTCAGCAGACAGTATCACACAGGATAGGATTAGATACACGGCTCAGCAGTCAGTATCACACAGGAGAGGATTAGATACACAGCTCAGCAGACAGTATCACACAGGATAGGATTAGATACACGGCTCAGCAGTCAGTATCACACATGATAGGATAAGATACACGGCTCAGCAGACCGTATCACACAGGATAGGATTAGATACACGGCTCAGCAGACAGTATCACACAGGAGAGGATTAGATACACAGCTCAGCAGTCAGTATCACACAGGAGAGGATTAGATACACGGCTCAGCAGTCAGTATCACACATGATAGGATAAGATACACGGCTCAGCAGACCGTATCACACAGGATAGGATTAGATACACGGCTCAGCAGACAGTATCACACAGGAGAGGATTAGATACACGGCTCAGCAGTCAGTATCACACATGATAGGATTAGATACACGGCTCAGCAGACCGTATCACACAGGATAGGATTAGATACACGGCTCAGCAGACAGTATCACACAGGAGAGGATTAGATACACAGCTCAGCAGTCAGTATCACACAGGAGAGGATTAGATACACGGCTCAGCAGTCAGTATCACACAGGAGAGGATTAGATACACGGCTCAGCAGACAGTATCACACAGGATAGGATTAGATACACGGCTCAGCAGTCAGTATCACACAGGATAGGATTAGCTACACAGCTCAACAGACAGTATCACACAGGATAGGATTAGATACACGGCTCAGTAGCAAGTATCACACAGGAGAGGATTAGATACACGGCTCAGCAGACAGTATCACACAGGAGAGGATTAGATACACGGCTCAGCAGACAGTATCACACAGGATAGGATTAGATACACGGCTCAGCAGTCAGTATCACACAGGATAGGATTAGATACACGGCTCAGCAGACAGTATCACACAGGATAGGATTAGATACACGGCTCAGCAGACAGTATCACACAGGATAGGATTAGATACACGGCTCAGCAGACAGTATCACACAGGATAGGATTAGATACACGGCTCAGCAGACAGTATCACACAGGATAGGATTAGATACACGGCTCAGCAGACAGTATCACACAGGATAGGATTAGATACACGGCTCAGCAGACAGTATCACACAGGATAGGATTAGATACACGGCTCAGCAGTCAGTATCACACAGGATAGGATTAGATACACGGCTCAGCAGACAGTATCACACAGGATAGGATTAGATACACGGCTCAGCAGACAGTATCTCACAGGATAGGATTAGATACACGGCTCAGCAGTCAGTATCAGACAGGATAGGATTAGATACACGGCTCAGCAGTCAGTATCACACAGGATAGGATTAGATACACGGCTCAGCAGCCAGTATCAGACAGGATAGGATTAGATACACGGCTCAGCAGTCAGTATCACACAGGATAGGATTAGATACACGGCTCAACAGACAGTATCACACAGGATAGGATTAGATACACGGCTCAGCAGACAGTATCACACAGGAGAGGATTAGATACACGGCTCAGCAGTCAGTATCACACAGGAGAGGATTAGCTACACAGCTCAACAGACAGTATCACACAGGATAGGATTAGATACACGGCTCAGCAGACAGTATCACACAGGAGAGGATTAGATACACGGCTCATCAGACAGTATCACAGAGAAGAGGATTAGATACACGGCTCATCAGACAGTATCACACAGGATAGGATTAGATACACGGCTCAACAGACAGTATCACACAGGATAGGATTAGATACACGGCTCAGCAGTCAGTATCACACAGGAGAGGATTAGATACACGGCTCAGCAGACAGTATCACACAGGATAGGATTAGATACACGGCTCAGCAGTCAGTATCACACAGGAGAGGATTAGCTACACAGCTCAACAGACAGTATCACACAGGAGAGGATTAGATACACGGCTCAGCAGACAGTATCACACAGGAGAGGATTAGATACACGGCTCATCAGACAGTATCACAGAGAAGAGGATTAGATACACGGCTCATCAGACAGTATCACACAGGATAGGATTAGATACACGGCTCAACAGACAGTATCACACAGGATAGGATTAGATACACGGCTCAGCAGTCAGTATCACACAGGAGAGGATTAGATACACGGCTCATCAGACAGTATCACACAGAATAGGATTAGATACACGGCTCATCAGACAGTATCACACAGGATAGGATTAGATACATGGCTCAGCAGTCAGTATCACACAGGAGAGGATTAGCTACACAGCTCAACAGACAGTATCACACAGGATAGGATTAGATACACGGCTCAGCAGCAAGTATCACACAGGATAGGATTAGATACACGGCTCAGCAGTCAGTATCACACAGGATAGGATTAGATACACGGCTCAGCAGTCAGTATCACACAGGAGAGGATTAGATACACGGCTCAGCAGACAGTATCACACAGGATAGGATTAGATACACGGCTCAGCAGACAGTATCACACAGGATAGGATTAGATACACGGCTCAGCAGTCAGTATCACACAGGAGAGGATTAGATACACGGCTCAGCAGACAGTATCACACAGGAGAGGATTAGATACACAGCTCAACAGACAGTATCACACAGGATAGGATTAGATACACGCGTCAGCAGACAGTATCACACAGGAGAGGATTAGATACACGGCTCATCAGACAGTATCACAGAGAAGAGGATTAGATACACGGCTCATCAGACAGTATCACACAGGATAGGATTAGATACACGGCTCAACAGACAGTATCACACAGGATAGGATTAGATACACGGCTCAGCAGTCAGTATCACACAGGAGAGGATTAGATACACGGCTCAGCAGTCAGTATCACACAGGAGAGGATTAGATACACGGCTCAGCAGTCAGTATCACACAGGATAGGATTAGATACACGGCTCAGCAGACAGTATCACACAGGATAGGATTAGATACACGGCTCAGCAGTCAGTATCACACAGGAGAGGATTAGCTACACAGCTCAACAGACAGTATCACACAGGATAGGATTAGATACACGGCTCAGCAGACAGTATCACACAGGAGAGGATTAGATACACGGCTCATCAGACAGTATCACAGAGAAGAGGATTAGATACACGGCTCATCAGACAGTATCACACAGGATAGGATTAGATACACGGCTCAACAGACAGTATCACACAGGATAGGATTAGATACACGGCTCAGCAGTCAGTATCACACAGGAGAGGATTAGATACACGGCTCATCAGACAGTATCACACAGAATAGGATTAGATACACGGCTCATCAGACAGTATCACACAGGATAGGATTAGATACATGGCTCAGCAGTCAGTATCACACAGGAGAGGATTAGCTACACGGCTCAACAGACAGTATCACACAGGATAGGATTAGATACACGGCTCAACAGACAGTATCACACAGGATAGGATTAGATACACGGCTCAGCAGTCAGTATCACACAGGAGAGGATTAGATACACGGCTCAGCAGTCAGTATCACACAGGAGAGGATTAGATACACGGCTCAGCAGTCAGTATCACACAGGATAGGATTAGATACACGGCTCAACAGACAGTATCACACAGGATAGGATTAGATACACAGCTCAACAGACAGTATCACACAGGATAGGATTAGATACACGGCTCAGCAGTCAGTATCACACAGGAGAGGATTAGATACACGGCTCATCAGACAGTATCACACAGAATAGGATTAGATACACGGCTCATCAGACAGTATCACACAGGATAGGATTAGATACATGGCTCAGCAGTCAGTATCACACAGGATAGGATTAGATACACGGCTCAGCAGCAAGTATCACACAGGATAGGATTAGATACACGGCTCAGCAGCAAGTATCACACAGGAGAGTATTAGATACACGGCTCAGCAGACAGTATCACACAGGATAGGATTAGATACACGGCTCAGCAGCCAGTATCACACAGGATAGGATTAGATACACGGCTCAGCAGTCAGTATCACACAGGAGAGGATTAGATACACGGCTCATCAGACAGTATCACACAGAAGAGGATTAGATACACGGCTCAACAGACAGTATCACACAGGATAGGATTAGATACACGGCTCAGCAGCAAGTATCACACAGGATAGGATTAGATACAAGGCTCTGCAGCAAGTATCACACAGGAGAGTATTAGATACACGGCTCAGCAGACAGTATCACACAGGATAGGATTAGATACACGGCTCAGCAGTCAGTATCACACAGGATATGATTAGATACACGGCTCAGCATACAGTATCACACAGGATAGGATTAGATACACGGCTCAGCAGACAGTATCACACAGGATAGGATTAGATACACGGCTCAGCAGACAGTATCACACAGGATAGGATTAGATACACGGCTCAGCAGACAGTATCACACAGGATAGGATTAGATACACGGCTCAGCAGACAGTATCACACAGGATAGGATTAGATACACGGCTCAGCAGTCAGTATCACACAGGATAGGATTAGATACACGGCTCAGCAGACAGTATCACACAGGATAGGATTAGATACACGGCTCAGCAGTCAGTATCACACAGGATTGGATTAGATACACGGCTCAGCAGACAGTATCACACAGGATAGGATTAGATACACGGCTCAGCAGTCAGTATCACACAGGATAGGATTAGATACACGGCTCAGCAGACAGTATCACACAGGATAGGATTAGATACACAGCTCAGCAGACAGTATTACACAGGATAGGATTAGATACACGGCTCAGCAGTCAGTATCACACAGGATAGGATTAGATACACGGCTCAGCAGACAGTATCACACAGGATAGGATTAGATACACGGCTCAGCAGACAGTATCTCACAGGATAGGATTAGATACACGGCTCAGCAGACAGTATCACACAGGATAGGATTAGATACACGGCTCAGCAGTCAGTATCACACAGGAGAGGATTAGATACACGGCTCAGCAGACAGTATCACACAGGATAGGATTAGATACACGGCTCAGCAGACAGTATCACACAGGATAGGATTAGATACACGGCTCAGCAGTCAGTATCACACAGGAGAGGATTAGATACACGGCTCAGCAGACAGTATCACACAGGATAGGATTAGATACACGGCTCAGCAGTCAGTATCACACAGGAGAGGATTAGATACACAGCTCAACAGACAGTATCACACAGGATAGGATTAGATACACGCGTCAGCAGACAGTATCACACAGGAGAGGATTAGATACACGGCTCATCAGACAGTATCACAGAGAAGAGGATTAGATACACGGCTCATCAGACAGTATCACACAGGATAGGATTAGATACACGGCTCAACAGACAGTATCACACAGGATAGGATTAGATACACGGCTCAGCAGTCAGTATCACACAGGAGAGGATTAGATACACGGCTCAGCAGTCAGTATCACACAGGAGAGGATTAGATACACGGCTCAGCAGTCAGTATCACACAGGATAGGATTAGATACACGGCTCAGCAGACAGTATCACACAGGATAGGATTAGATACACGGCTCAGCAGTCAGTATCACACAGGAGAGGATTAGCTACACAGCTCAACAGACAGTATCACACAGGATAGGATTAGATACATGGCTCAGCAGACAGTATCACACAGGAGAGGATTAGATACACGGCTCATCAGACAGTATCACACAGGATAGGATTAGATACACGGCTCAACAGACAGTATCACACAGGAGAGGATTAGATACACGGCTCAGCAGTCAGTATCACACAGGAGAGGATTAGATACACAGCTCAGCAGACAGTATCACACAGGATAGGATTAGATACACGGCTCAGCAGTCAGTATCACACAGGATAGGATTAGATACACGGCTCAGCAGACAGTATCACACAGGATAGGATTAGATACACGGCTCAGCAGACAGTATCTCACAGGATAGGATTAGATACACGGCTCAGCAGACAGTATCACACAGGATAGGATTAGATACACGGCTCAGCAGTCAGTATCACACAGGATAGGATTAGATACACGGCTCAGCAGTCAGTATCACACAGGATAGGATTAGATACACGGCTCAGCAGTCAGTATCACACAGGAGAGGATTAGATACACGGCTCAGCAGACAGTATCACACAGGATAGGATTAGATACACGGCTCAGCAGACAGTATCACACAGGATAGGATTAGATACACGGCTCAGCAGTCAGTATCACACAGGAGAGGATTAGATACACGGCTCAGCAGACAGTATCACACAGGATAGGATTAGATACACGGCTCAGCAGTCAGTATCACACAGGAGAGGATTAGATACACAGCTCAACAGACAGTATCACACAGGATAGGATTAGATACACGGCTCAGCAGTCAGTATCACACAGGATAGGATTAGATACACGCGTCAGCAGACAGTATCACACAGGAGAGGATTAGATACACGGCTCATCAGACAGTATCACAGAGAAGAGGATTAGATACACGGCTCATCAGACAGTATCACACAGGATAGGATTAGATACACGGCTCAACAGACAGTATCACACAGGATAGGATTAGATACACGGCTCAGCAGTCAGTATCACACAGGAGAGGATTAGATACACGGCTCAGCAGTCAGTATCACACAGGAGAGGATTAGATACACGGCTCAGCAGTCAGTATCACACAGGATAGGATTAGATACACGGCTCAGCAGTCAGTATCACACAGGAGAGGATTAGCTACACAGCTCAACAGACAGTATCACACAGGATAGGATTAGATACATGGCTCAGCAGACAGTATCACACAGGAGAGGATTAGATACACACCTCAGCAGTCAGTATCACACAGGAGAGGTTTAGATACACGGCTCAGCAGACAGTATCACACAGGATGGGATTAGATACACGGCTCAGCAGTCAGTATCACACAGGATAGGATTAGATACACGGCTCAGCAGAGAGTATCACACAGGATAGGATTAGATACACGGCTCAGCAGTCAGTATCGCACAGGGGAGGATTAGATACACAGCTCAGCAGACAGTATCGCACAGGGGAGGATTAGATACACGGCTCAGCAGTCAGTATCACACAGGATAGGATTAGATACACGGCTCAGCAGCCAGTATCACACAGGATAGGATTAGATACACGGCTCAGCAGTCAGTATCACACAGGATAGGATTAGATACACGGCTCAGCAGTCAGTATCACACAGGAGAGGATTAGATACACGGCTCAGCAGACAGTATCACACAGGATAGGATTAGATACACGGCTCAGCAGACAGTATCGCACAGGGGAGGATTAGATACACGGCTCAGCAGTCAGTATCACACAGGAGAGGATTAGATACACGGCTCAGCAGCCAGTATCACACAGGAGAGGATTAGATACACGGCTCAGCAGTCAGTATCACACAGGAGAGGATTAGATACACTGTTCTGCATGTTGATGACCATGATATGAGTTGTGACAATCTCTGTACATCGCTGTGGATTATGTTGGTGCTATACAGATGTATAAGACAATAATAAGGCCGTGGTGTGACATTGCACCAATATAACGCTCTGACGCCGCTTCTCTCCTGATTTTCTTTGGATGAGATGGAGGCGGCAGGGCGGGGAGCAGCGACAGTCCCTATAATGGGGTGCAGTCCTGTGTGGGCAGGCGCGGAGTTAATCCCATCCATACCGGGGATGACACAGCCGGTGACAGGCTGCACATTGCTCATTGCTCCCTTTAATGAGCGCGCTGACATTCATATGGTGGAGTCTGCAGCGCAGGATGGATGGAGCTGGGGGATCGCTCGCACTTATCCTCCACACACCTGAGCGCCACATCTATAAACCTGGCGCAGGACGAAAACCTACAGGTGGCGCCTGCATAGAGGTGACGTCACCAGACCACGCTGTCAGGGGTTAAGTCATCCTCCAAAAGGAAAGGTGTAGTGGGCGATGTCACCGGACAACGACCCCCAACATCCAGACATTGTCATTAATAACGAGATTCCTGGGGGTGATGATCTGACCCCACAGAGCCCTGATCTCACATCATCCTGACTGGGGCACATGAAGGATCCGCACAAGCCGCATACACAGAAGATGCGTGGGACAACCTCCTGCCGAGGTACAAGTGATGGGAAGAAGTGATGGAGGCGACGGGCGGTCACCAGATACTGATGATGGAGGCGACGGGCGGTCACCAGATACTGATGATGGAGGCGATGGGCGGTCACCAGATACTGATGATGGAGGCGACGGGCGGTCACCAGATACTGATGATGGAGGCGACGGGCGGTCACCAGATAGTGATGATGGAGGCGACGGGCGGTCACCAGATAGTGATGATGGAGGCGACGGGCGGTCACCAGATACTGATGATGGAGGCGACGGGCAGTCACCAGATACTGATGATGGAGGCGACGGGCAGTCACCAGATACTGATGATGGAGGCGACGGGCAGTCACCAGATACTGATGATGGAGGCGACGGGCAGTCACCAGATACTGATGATGGAGGCGACGGGCAGTCACCAGATACTGATGATGGAGGAGACAGGCGGTCACCAGATACTGATGATGGAGGCGACGGGCGGTCACCAGATAGTGATGATGGAGGAGACGGGCGGTCACCAGATACTGATGATGGAGGAGACGGGCGGTCACCAGATACTGATGATGGAGGCGACGGGCAGTCACCAGATACTGATGATGGAGGCGACGGGCGGTCACCAGATACTGATGATGGAGGCGACGGGCGGTCACCAGATACTGATGATGGAGGCGACGGGCGGTCACCAGATACTGATGATGGAGGCGACGGGCAGTCACCAGATACTGATGATGGAGGCGACGGGCAGTCACCAGATACTGATGATGGAGGCGACGGGCGGTCACCAGATACTGATGATGGAGGCGACGGGCGGTCACCAGATACTGATGATGGAGGCGACGGGCGGTCACCAGATACTGATGATGGAGGCGACGGGCGGTCACCAGATACTGATGATGGAGGCGACGGGCGGTCACCAGATAGTGATGATGGAGGCGACGGGCGGTCACCAGATACTGATGATGGAGGCGACGGGCGGTCACCAGATACTGATGATGGAGGCGACGGGCAGTCACCAGATACTGATGATGGAGGAGACAGGCGGTCACCAGATACTGATGATGGAGGCGACGGGCGGTCACCAGATAGTGATGATGGAGGAGACGGGCAGTCACCAGATACTGATGATGGAGGCGACGGGCAGTCACCAGATACTGATGATGGAGGTAATGAGCGGTCACTAGATACTGATGATGGAGGCGACGGGCAGTCATCAGATACTGATGATGGAGGCTACGGGCGGTTACCAGATACTGATGATGGAGGTGACGGGCGGTTACCAGATACTGATGATGGAGGTGACGGGCGGTCACCAGATACTGATGATGGAGGTGACGGGCGGTCACCAGATACTGATGATGGAGGCGACGGGCGGTCACCAGATACTGATGATGGAGGCGACGGGCGATCACCAGATACTGATGATGGAGGCTAAGGGCGGTCACCAGATACTGATGATGGAGGCGACGGGCGATCACCAGATACTGATGATGGAGGCTATGGGCGGTCACCAGATACTGATGATGGAGGCGACGGGCAGTCACCAGATACTGATGATGGAGGAGACGGGCGATCACCAGATACTGATGATGGAGGCTATGGGCGGTCACCAGATACTGATGATGGAGGCGACGGGCAGTCACCAGATACTGATGATGGAGGCGGCGGATGGTCACCAGATAGTGATGATGGAGGAGACGGGCGATCACCAGATACTGATGATGGAGGCTATGGGCGGTCACCAGATACTGATGATGGAGGCGACGGGCAGTCACCAGATACTGATGATGGAGGCGACGGGCGGTCACCAGATACTGATGATGGAGGTAATGAGAGGTCACCAGATACTGATGATGGAGGCGACGAGTGGTCACCAGATACTGATGATGGAGGCATCGAGCGGTGACCAGATACTGATGATGGAGGCGACGGGCAGTCACCAGATACTGATGATGGAGGCAATGAGAGGTCACCAGATACTGATGATGGAGGCGATGGGCGGTCACCAGATACTGATGATGGAGGCGACGGGCAGTCACCAGATACTGAGGATGGAGGCAATGAGAGGTCACCAGATGCTGATGATGGAGGCGACGGGCAGTCACCAGATACTGATGATGGAGGCAATGAGAGGTCACCAGATGCTGATGATGGAGGCGACGGGCAGTCACCAGATACTGATGATGGAGGTGACGGGTGGTCACCAGATTCTGATGATGGAGGCAATGAGAGGTCACCAGATACTGATGATGGAGGCGACGGGCGGTCACCAGATACTGATGATGGAGGCTATGGGCGGTCACCAGATACTGATGATGGAGGAGACGGGCGATCACCAGATACTGATGATGGAGGCTATGGGCGGTCACTAGATACTGATGATGGAGGCGACGGGCAGTCACCAGATACTGATGATGGAGGCGGCGGATGGTCACCAGATACTGATGATGGAGGCGACGGGCAGTCACCAGATACTGATGATGGAGGCGACGGGCGGTCACCAGATAGTGATGATGGAGGCGACGGGCGGTCACCAGATACTGATGATGGAGGTAATGAGAGGTCACCAGATACTGATGATGGAGGCGACGAGCGGTGACCAGATACTGATGATGGAGGCGACCGGCAGTCACCAGATACTGATGATGGAGGCAATGAGAGGTCACCAGATACTGATGATGGAGGCGATGGGCGGTCACCAGATACTGATGATGGAGGCGACGGGCAGTCACCAGATACTGAGGATGGAGGCAATGAGAGGTCACCAGATGCTGATGATGGAGGCGACGGGCAGTCACCAGATACTGATAATGGAGGCAATGAGAGGTCACCAGATGCTGATGATGGAGGCTATGGGCGGTCACCAGATACTGATGATGGAGGCGACCGGCAGTCACCAGATACTGATGATGGAGGCAATGAGAGGTCACCAGATACTGATGATGGAGGCGACGGGCAGTCACCAGATACTGATGATGGAGGCGACGGGCAGTCACCAGATACTGAGGATGGAGGCAATGAGAGGTCACCAGATGCTGATGATGGAGGCGACGGGCAGTCACCAGATACTGATGATGGAGGCAATGAGAGGTCACCAGATGCTGATGATGGAGGCGACGGGCAGTCACCAGATACTGATGATGGAGGTGACGGGTGGTCACCAGATTCTGATGATGGAGGCAATGAGAGGTCACCAGATACTGATGATGGCGGCAACGGGCGGTCACCAGATACTGATGATGGAGGTGACGGGCGGTCACCAGATACTGATGATGGAGGCAATGAGAGGTCACCAGATACTGATGCTGGAGGTGACGGGCAGTCACCAGATACTGATGATGAAGGTGATGGGTGGTCACCAGATACTGAGGATGGAGGAGATGAGCGGTCATCAGATACTGATGATGGAGGCAATGAGAGGTCACCAGATACTGATGATGGAGGTGACGGGTGTTATGACCTGGTGGTCAGGACAACAATGGACCTGGTGGTTAAGAGCACACGGAATGACCTGATAGTTACTGATAATAAAGGACGAGCTCTGGGACGTGGGAACTCTGCTGACCGCAATCCCTAATCCTATCAAACACACTAGAAATAGCCGTGGATTGCGCCTAACGCTCCCTATGCAACTCAGCACAGCCTAAGGAACTAGCTAGCCCTGAAGATAGAAAAATAAAGCCTACCTTTCCTCAGAGAAATTCCCCAAAGGAAAAGGCAGCCCCCCACATATAATGACTGTGAGTAAAGATGAAAATACAAACACAGAGATGAAATAGATTTAGCAAAGTGAGGCCCGACTTACTGAACAGACCGAGGATAGGAAAGGTTACTTTGCAGTCAGCACAAAAACCTACAAAAAGACCACGCAGAGGGCGCAAAAAGACCCTCCGCACCGACTCACGGTGCGGAGGCGCTCCCTCTGCGTCCCAGAGCTTCCAGCAAGCAAGACAACAATAAAAATAGCAAGCTGGACAGAAAAATAGCAAACCAAAGAAATACAAGCTGGAACTTAGCTTCTGCTGGGAAGACAGGTCACAAGAACGATCCAGGAGTGAACTAGACCAATACTGGAACATTGACAGGTGGCCTGGAGCAAAGATCTAAGTGGAGTTAAATAGAGCAGCCAGCTAACGAATTAACCTCGTCACCTGTGGAAGGAAACTCAGAAACACCCACCAGAGGAAGTCCATGGACAGAACCAGCCGAAGTACCATTCATGACCACAGGAGGGAGCCCGACAACAGAATTCACAACAGACGGGCAGTCACCAGATACTGATGATGGAGGTGACGGGCGGTTACCAGCTACTGATGATGGAGGCAATGAAAGGTTACCAGATACTGATGATGGAGGCGGCAGGTGGTCGCAGATGCTGCTGATGACTGGGACAACGGGCGGCCACTGGATACTGATGATGAAGGCGATGGGCACAACCTCACAACTATTAGCCCACTTGCCACAGCATCATGGCAAATGGGAAGAGCCAGACAAAGCACCAGAATTAGTGCATTTCATAGATGCGTCTTTTCTTTGCAGCTGCAAGCTGCTGTTTTTACGCTGGGAGGTCAATATCTATGACCCCCAGATGTGAACTTTAAAAAGGTTGGTTGTCAAAAATGGGGGGTATGCCATTTTTTAAAAATCATTTAAATTATTGAAAAATACGGCGTGGGGATCCCTCTATTCTTGATAACCAGCCTTGCTGAAGCTGACAGCTGAGTGTTGCAGCCCACAGCTGTGAGTTTTGCCTGGCTGGTTATCAAATATACAGGGAATCCACGACATTTAAAAATAATATATATTTATTTACAGCGCAGGAGCGACTGATGAATACTCCCATCAGCAGCTCCTGCTCTGTTATTAGCGGCAGCAGGTGCTGGATGATGGGGGTAGTAGTCCCATCACCTGACACCAGTGACCAGAGGTAAACTTTATACCTCCGATCACGGCTGAGCGCTCACACTCTCATTTGACAGCGTGGGAACCGCAGCGGTCTGACCGGCGGGGATGATTTCACTGCTGATCAGAAGCTGTCATGCAAACGACAGCGGGAAAAGACTTGGTGTTCAAGCCCCCATTCAAATGGGTTCAGGCCCGGGTCTTGTTCTGGTACCCAAACTTTTTTTTAACAATTCAGCCTAACACGCTGAACCCGAACATCCAGGTGTTGGCCCATCTCTATTTATAATCTGTCTCCCCCTTATTCTTTATGTAAGAAGTCCTTAATAAAAACGACTTTAACATAAAAGGCGCCGTCTGTGCACCGAAGGACGCGGCTGACCTCTGCGGGTTTTTTTTTTTCTGTGGAGCCTAGAAAAATTGCAGGTAAAAAGCTGCAGATACTTTATTAATGGAGAATCAAAGCTTTTCTGTACTCATTAATAACGCGGCTTCACATCTGCACCAAAAACGCATCAAATAATGAGGAGAAGATGGTTATTGTGTAGTCTGGTGCGGATTCTGAAGAAAACAAAACACGCTGTATTTCTGCACCGTGTGAACACGGCCTTACAGACTCCAGAAGCCGGATGTCGTATAGTGACGCTACATAAAGATGGGAAAGTTCTGGCGGCTCCGACTGTGAATGGAGGAAGAAAACATAATCCCCAGGTCCCAACTAGAGATGAGTCAGACGGCCCTGGGGGATCAATCACCGCCGGGGACCCCGGAAGGTTAGAGATTCACGGCCTCCCGTCCAGCTACCAACTTGGACCAGAGACCCAGGAATCCATCCGTTCATCTCTAGTCCCAACTGTCCCAGATATAGAGGACAGTCCTGGATTTGGGTCTACGCCCTGCAGTCTCAGGCGTCAGCTGAATTTCCCTCACTACCAGCGCCCCTCTGACAACTCCTCTTGTCGAGGGAGGAGAAAACGGTAACTGGACTTGGATTTGGGGTGTGGCCATGGGGTGGGGCCAAAATTTGACCTCTCCCTCTTTCCGTTCTTCAAAAGTTGTGCATTACACATATTACTTTAACATAAAACAACCCACGCCGGCTTTCACATGTCGCATCTGTTGTCTTCTGGGGCAGGAACACGGTAAGACAGTCCATATCCTACATATGTCGGTTTATCTCCGGCCGGCGGCCAGAGACAACGGACATAGTAACGTTTTTTGTGTCCGTCAAAAAAAGGACAGCAATGGATCCTTCGCTGTCCGTCGTTTGCTAGAATGGAAGCCTATGGGCGCTGGATCTGTCAAATGACGGAATCAGGCAACAGATTCCGTTTTTTTAACTGAGCATGCTCCGATCCGATTAGCCAGATCCGCTAGTCGGATCTGTCGAAAAAACAAATCCGTCGCATCAGTTTTTCTCAATCTGCGACGGATCCATCGATCCAACAGATTGTGACGGACGGCAAAAAACTGATGTGTGAAAGGGGCCTTATACCGGTGGGAGGCGGGAAATCTGTGGAATATAATGATGCACTCACAATCCTCACTGCCTAGTAGCTGCACAATATATTCTCCTCAACCTGGAAATTATAACATCAAGAGGGAAAGTCGTGGAACAATGGAGATCACGAGATGGAGACGTCACTGATCAGCAAATGATGAAAAATGGAAACAAAATTTTCATAACGTTCTGATGTCTCCAATCTGGAGTCTGAGCCTCATGCAGATATCCCAGCACCTCCGGTCTGGTACAGAAATCCCGACACCTCCGGCCTCGGCTGCTATCACTAAGGTTATTAATGGTAGCCAGAGGAAGGTTCTGGTTAAATGTACAAATCCATAGGACCTCCGGCTGGCAGGACAAGTCCAGAGACGCTGCCGGCAGCTACTGTGTAACCACAAACCAATGACGTCTCCAATGTACCTGATGGAAACAAGTCCGGAGACGCTGCCGGCAGCTCCTGTGTAATCACCGTTCAATGACGCCTCCAATGTGCCCAATGGAGACAAGTCCAGAGACGCTGCCGGCAGGTCCTGTGTAACCATCAACCAATGACATCTCCAATGTGCCTGATGGAGACAAGTCCGGAGATGTTACCGGCAACTCCTATGTAATCATCGACCGATGATGTCTCCAATGTGCCCGATGGAGAAAGATGGAGACAAGTCTGGAGACACTGCCGGCAGCTCCTTAGTAACCAGCAATCAATGATGTCTCCAATGTGCCCAATGGAGACAAGTCCGGAGACGCTGCTGGCAGCTCCTGAGTAATCACCAACCAATGACATCTCCAATGTGCCCAATGGAGACAAGTCCGGAGATGTTGCCGGCAACTCCTATGTAATCATCGACCGATGATGTCTCCAATGTGCCCGATGGAGAAAGATGGAGACAAGTCCGGAGATGTTGCCGGCAGCTCCTCAGTAACCAGCAATCAATGATATCTCCAATGTGCCCAATGAAGACAAGTCCAGAGACGCTGCCGGCAGCTCCTGCGTAACCACCAACCAATGATGTATCCAATGTGCCTGATGGAGACAAGTCCAGAGACGCTGCTGGCAGCTCCTGCGTAACCACCAACCAATGATGTATCCAATGTGCCTGATGGAGACAAGTCTGGAGACCCTGCCGGCAGCTCCTGTGTAAGCACCAACCAATAATGTCCCCGATATGCCCAATCAAGACAGATGGAGACAAGTCCGGAGACGCTGCCGGCAGCTCCTGTGTAACCACCAACCAATGATGTCACCTATGTGTACAATGTAGACAGATGGAGACAAGTCTGGAGACGCTGCTGGCAGCTCCTGTGTAAGCACCAACCAATGATGTCCCCGATATGCCCAATCAAGATAGATGGAGACAAGTCAGGAGATGCTGCCAGCAGCTCCTGAGTAACCACCAACCAATGACGTTTCTGATGTGCCCAATGGAGATAGATGGAGACAAGTCCGGAGATGCTGCTGGCAGCTCCTGAGTAACCACTGACCAATTACGTCTTCGATGTGCCTGATGGAGTCAGATGGAGACAAGTCCGGAGACGCTACCGGCAGCTCCTGTGTAACCACCAACCAATGATGTCACCTATGTGTCCAATGTAGACAGATGGAGACAAGTCCGGAGACCCTGACAGCAGCTCCTGAGTAACAACCAACCAATGACGTCTACAATGTGACCGATGGAGTCAGATGGAGACAAGTCCAGAGACTCTACCGGCAGCTCCTGTGTAATCACCTACCAATGACGTCTCTGATGTGCCCAATGGAGACAAGTCCGGAGACACTGCAGCCACGGGAGCAGGTTTAACCCACTCAGGCAGCTCCCAGCAGCACCGGCAACATGCAGCCTGGGGATGTTGTAATGAAAAATAGCTCCTGGATGATATGGCAGCATCACTGGTTCCACCAACATGTCAATGTAACACGGAACTGTTAGTGACCTGGAATGAATACTAGAGGGGTCTGACTACATTATGCCACCTGAGTAGGAATGGTGCAACATTCCCTCATGAATGCCTCTTCTATGGCACTGCTCACATGGTCTCCAAATGGTGACCGAAGGGTGGCATGCAGCATTGCAGGCTGTAATGAAGGTCTGTCCTCTTCAGACCCGCACTAATATGGCGGGTGACCCTGTTCATAGCCTTGGTTATAAATTTTGGTTTCTGACTCTATGCCAATCCTCAGCAGCCAATCCACTCCCCTATATACACTCCAGTCCAGCACCATTCTGATCTGGATAAGTGCCATCTTTCAACCCAATGCAATTATCCCAGGTGCTATAGGGCTCAAACCAAGGACACAGCACAGGCGGCAATAGGCGCCATCCCCACACTATCTGTCATGGGGATACCGTGACAGGGGCCAAGAGATGGTGTTATCTAATTTGCACTGGTTAGAAGTACTTCATCAACGTATAAAACAGTTCAGGGTTTTGCCTTAGTTGGCAGTGCAAGGGTCGATCTGTTCATTTGAAGCTACTGGAGCTTTCCTACATGGATTGTCTCTGCTGTTCAGTGTTGGCCATTCCCCTCTGCTATATATATATATGTATATATATATATATATATATATTCACCTCTGGCACTTTGGAATTGCCAGTGTTAGTCCTTACTGCTTGGTTTGGACTCGTGGATATTATGTGTAATCTGCATAATGTGTCTGTGTATATTGTGACAGAGTCATTGGCATAGTATGTGAAGGGAGATACGTGTCAATGCGTATACTGCGGATTGTGATGTAAAACCAGAGTATTTTTGCCTCCAGCTTGCTAAGTGCTGAGAGAGTTAATAGTAACCTATGTTATGGACTGGTTTTAGTGGACCTCCATAGAGCGGGTGGGCGGAGGTCCACCGTATCTCCACATGCAGAGTCCTGACAGGACTTGTGTGAGGTCAAGGTTATCTGACCATCACATGGGTGGTAAATACCTGGCCATGAGAGTCAGTGTGTGTTGTGTATTGGGAGAGAAGGAAGGAACTCCCGCAAAGGACTGTGCGTGATAACTTCAGGTGAGACCTTCAGGGAATGGACTCGTAAGGACTGTGCGGGATAACTGCAGGTGTTGCTCCCTAAGTGGACAGTTTCACAGAAGTTTGATTTACTTGGAGATATATTCTGTTGTTTAAGCGTTCCCTTTATTTTTTTGAGCAGTGTGTGTATGGGTATATACATATATATACTGTATATTGGTTAGGGGGCATCTTCAATGGAGACTGGCTTACAGGTTCCAAGTGTGAACCAAGCTAGACCCCCAGAAATGCCCAGGAGCTCCCTCAGCCCTGGAGAACCTGGAGGCTCAAGCCTAGATCGGGGTCATAGATGGGGGGTAGATCGTTCTGTCTGGTCCAGTTTTCTATTTCTCAGTGCCCATCGCATCTCTACTGATTAATAAGCCTAATCCATCCAGAGGTCTCAGGTGACATTATGACATGGTCTACATGACGTCCTGATGGGACCGGTGGGAATGGGATGAAGATCAGCGTCCTATAAATGAAGACTGGACTGGAATGATGAAGAGGCAAGCTGTATGGAGAAGAAGAGGATACGGCAGAGGTGAGTATAGATGTATTTTATCTAAACCCTTTCTGGCCCTTTTGAATGTGACCTTTTGCCATTTTGCTGGATTTTCGACATTAGGAAGGTGAAATTTTCGAATTCTTAGTGAATCAATGACATTTGAGGCGAAGTTGATTTTCCTCGCAGTGATTTGCTCTTCTTCAGTATTCCCATCTCCACCATTCAGGAATTGTCCATCTCTGATGGTCACACAGACAATGAATGGAAGGGACATTTCAGAGTTCGTTTTTGGGATCGGTGGCTAAGACCCGCAGAGATCATCGCATCATCCCTTTCGACATGGGGTAACCATTGGGGTCAATGCTGGAACTTAGGCAGGGGCACATTCAACTTGCCATCATTGATACCATACTTGCCGACAGTTCCAATCTTTAGTGGGACAATCTCACAAACTGGACTGCAAATGGGGCTGGGCAGAGCAAAACCACGGCCAAAAGTGGTGGATTTTGAAGCTGTCTCCAGTGGCGGGGATTACTCCCAGAATTCTTAATATTGGTAAGTATGGAGGGTGATTGATTCTGGGCTTCTTCTTCATTATTGCCCCTAATATGAGAACATTGGGCTTCAGGCCTCATATGGATGAGCTCTGTATGGTGGAGCTCAGCAGAGATACTGTACTTCTCCAACATCTCTACTGATGATATTGCTTCAGTATCTGATTCCCCCTCCCCCACACAAATGAGGCGAATGTTTACTATGGGATCATTCCCAGACCGGAGCCGTGTATCAGGGTAGAGAGGTCGGGATCCCGGAAAATGATGAACATCTACCGCACCACGTGTGACAGATACTGAGATCAGAAATGATCGTGTACAGATCCGGAAACTCCGAGCCGAGAAAGAAAATTGAAATTAAGTGAAGATGTGTGGCAGTATAAATCATGGGAGACGAGCGGCACCGTAAAGGCCGCGATCCGAGAGAACACAAAATAAACGATTGTACAGGAGCCGCACTCACGTCAGCAATAAGGTAGCATCACATTAGCATCTGCTCCCCCCGCAGCCCGAAAAAGACTGCACCCGAGATACCGAGGAAGGGGACACCGACAACAGATACAAAACCGCACACTGAGTGACCGCATTATTATCAATCAGGGCAGTGTTATAGCAGAGATATACATAGGGGCAGTATTATAGTAGTTATATTCTTGTACATAGGAGCAGTATTATAGTAGTTATATTCTTGTACATAGGGGCAGTATTATAGTAGTTATATTCTTGTACATAGGGGCAGTATTATAGTAGTTATATTCTTGTATATGGGGCAGTATTATAGTAGTTATATTCTTGTACATGGAGCAGTATTATAGTAGTTATATTCCTGTACATAGGGGCAGTATTATAGTAGTTATATTCTTGTATATGGGGCAGTATTATAGCAGTTATATTCTTGTACATGGAGCAGTATTATAGTAGTTATATTCCTGTACATAGGGGCAGTATTATAGTAGTTATATTCTTGTATATAGGAGCAGTATTATAGTAGTTATATTCTTGTACATAGGGGCAGTATTATAGTAGTTATATTCTTGTATATGGGGTAGTATTATAGTAGTTATATTCTTGTACATGGAGCAGTATTATAGTAGTTATATTCTTGTACATAGGAGCAGTATTATAGTAGTTATATTCTTGTACATAGGGGCAGTATTATAGTAGCTATATTCTTGTACATAGGGGCAGTATTATAGTAGTTATATTCTTGTACATAGGGGCAGTATTATAGTAGTTATATTCATGTACATAGGGGCAGTATTATAGTAGTTATATTCTTGTACATAGGAGCAGTATTATAGTAGTTATATTCTTGTACATAGGGGCAGTATTATAGTTGTTATATTCTTATACATAGGAGCAGTATTATAGTAGCTATATTCTTGTACATAGGGGCAGTATTATAGTAGTTATATTCTTGTACATAGGGGCAGTATTATAGTAGTTATATTCTTGTACATAGGGGCAGTATTATAGTAGTTATAGTCTTGTACATAGGGGCAGTATTATAGTAGTTATATTCTTGTACATAGGGGCAGTATTATAGTAGTTATATTCTTGTATATAGGAGCAGTATTATAGTAGTTATATTCTTGTACATAGGAGCAGTATTATAGTAGTTATATTCTTGTATATGGGGTAGTATTATAGTAGTTATATTCTTGTACATGGAGCAGTATTATAGTAGTTATATTCTTGTACATAGGAGCAGTATTATAGTAGTTATATTCTTGTACATAGGGGCAGTATTATAGTAGTTATATTCTTGTACATAGGGGCAGTATTATAGTAGTTATATTCTTGTACATAGGGGCAGTATTATAGTAGTTATATTCTTGTACATAGGGGCAGTATTATAGTAGTTATATTCTTGTACATAGGAGCAGTATTATAGTAGTTATATTCTTGTACATAGGGGCAGTATTATAGTTGTTATATTCTTATACATAGGAGCAGTATTATAGTAGCTATATTCTTGTACATAGGGGCAGTATTATAGTAGTTATATTCTTGTACATAGGGGCAGTATTATAGTAGTTATATTCTTGTACATAGGAGCAGTGTTATAGTAGTTATATTCCTGTACATAGGAGCAGTATTATAGTAGTTATATTCCTGTACATAGGGGCAGTATTATAGTTTTTATATTCTTATACATAGGAGCAGTATTATAGTAGCTATATTCTTGTACATAGGGAGCAGTATTATAGTAGTTATATTCTTGTACATAGGGGCAGTATTATAGTAGTTATATTCTTGTACATAGGAGCAGTATTATAGTAGTTATAGTCTTGTACATAGGGGGGCAGTATTATAGTGGTTATATTCTAGTACATAGGGGCAGCATTATAGTAGTTATAGTCTTGTAAATAGGGCCAGTATTATAGTAGTTATATTCTTGTACATAGGGGCAGTATTATAGTAGTTATATTCTTGTATATAGGGGCAGTATTATAGTAGTTATATTCTTGTACATAGGGGCAGTATTATAGTAGTTATATTCCTGTACATAGGGGCAGTATTATAGTAGTTATATTCTTGTACATAGGGGCAGTATTATAGTAGTTATATTCTTGTACATAGGAGCAGTATTATAGTAGTTATATTCTTGTACATAGGAGCAGTATTATAGTAGTTATATTCTTGTACATCGGGGCAGTATTATAGTTGTTATATTCTTATACATAGGAGCAGTATTATAGTAGCTATATTCTTGTACATAGGGGCAGTATTATAGTAGTTATATTCTTGTACATAGGAGCAGTGTTATAGTAGTTATATTCCTGTACATAGGAGCAGTATTATAGTAGTTATATTCCTGTACATAGGGGCAGTATTATAGTTTTGATATTCTTATACATAGGAGCAGTATTATAGTAGCTATATTCTTGTACATAGGGAGCAGTATTATAGTAGTTATATTCTTGTACATAGGGGTAGTATTATAGTAGTTATATTCTTGTACATAGGAGCAGTATTATAGTAGTTATAGTCTTGTACATAGGGGGGCAGTATTATAGTGGTTATATTCTAGTACATAGGGTCAGTATTATAGTAGTTATATTCTTGTACATAGGGCCAGTATTATAGTAGTTATATTCTTGTACATAGGGGCAGTATTATAGTAGTTATATTCTTGTACATAGGAGCAGTATTATAGTAGTTATATTCCTGTACATAGGAGCAGTATTATAGTAGTTATATTCTTGTACATAGGGTCAGTATTATAGTAGTTATATTCTTGCACATAGGAGCAGTATTATAGTAGCTATATTCTTGTACATAGGGAGCAGTATTATAGTAGTTATATTCTTGAACATAGGAGCAGTATTATAGTAGTTATATTCTTGTACATAGGGGCAGTATTATAGTAGTTATATTCTTGTACATAGGAGCAGTATTATAGTAGTTATATTCCTGTACATAGGGGCAGTATTATAGTTTTTATATTCTTATACATAGGAGCAGTATTATAGTAGCTATATTCTTGTACATAGGGGCAGTATTATAGTAGTTATATTCTTGTACATAGGAGCAGTATTATAGTAGTTATATTCTTGTACATAGGAGCAGTATTATAGTAGTTATATTCTTGTACATAGGGGCAGTATTATAGTTGTTATATTCTTATACATAGGAGCAGTATTATAGTAGCTATATTCTTGTACATAGGGGCAGTATTATAGTAGTTATATTCTTGTACATAGGGGCAGTATTATAGTAGTTATATTCTTGTACAATGGAGCAGTGTTATAGTAGTTATATTCCTGTACATAGGAGCAGTATTATAGTAGTTATATTCCTGTACATAGGGGCAGTATTATAGTTTTTATATTCTTATACATAGGAGCAGTATTATAGTAGCTATATTCTTGTACATAGGGAGCAGTATTATAGTAGTTATATTCTTGTACATAGGGGCAGTATTATAGTAGTTATATTCTTGTACATAGGAGCAGTATTATAGTAGTTATAGTCTTGTACATAGGGGGGCAGTATTATAGTGGTTATATTCTAGTACATAGGGGCAGTATTATAGTAGTTATATTCTTGTACATAGGGCCAGTATTATAGTAGTTATATTCTTGTACATAGGGGCAGTATTATAGTAGTTATATTCTTGTACATAGGAGCAGTATTATAGTAGTTATATTCCTGTACATAGGAGCAGTATTATAGTAGCTATATTCTTGTACATAGGGAGCAGTATTATAGTAGTTATATTCTTGAACATAGGAGCAGTATTATAGTAGTTATATTCTTGTACATAGGGGCAGTATTATAGTAGTTATATTCTTGTACATAGGAGCAGTATTATAGTAGTTATATTCTTGTACATAGGGGCAGTATTATAGTAGTTATATTCTTGTACATAGGGGCAGTATTATAGTAGTTATATTCTTGTACATAGGAGCAGTATTATAGTAGTTATATTCTTGTACATAGGGGCAGTATTATAGTAGTTATATTCTTGTACATAGGAGCAGTATTATAGTAGTTATATTCTTCTACATAGGGGCAGTATTATAGTAGTTATATTCTTGTACATAGGGGGCAGTATTATAGTACTTATATTCTTGTACATAGGAGCAGTATTATAGTTGTTATATTCTTGTACATATGGGCAGTATTATAGTAGTTATATTCTTGTACATAGGAGCAGTATTATAGTAGTTATATTCTTGTACATAGGAGCAGTAGTATAGTAGTTATATTCTTGTACATAGAGGCAGTATTATAGTAGTTATATTCTTGTACATAGGGGCAGGATTATAGTAGTTATATTCCTGTACATAGGAGCAGTATTATAGTAGTTATATTCTTGTACATAGGAGCAGTAGTATAGTAGTTATATTCATGTACATAGGGGCAGTATTATAGTAGTTATATTCTTGCACATAGGGGGCAGTATTATAGTAGTTATATTCTTGTACATAGGAGCAGTATTATAGTAGTTATATTCTTGTATATAGGAGAAGTATTATAGTAGTTATATTCTTGTACATAGGAGCAGTATTATACTAGTTATATTCTTGTACATAGGAGCAGTATTATAGTAGTTATATTCTTGTACATAGGAGCAGTATTATAGTAGTTATATTCTTGTACATAGGGGCAGTATTATAGTAGTTATATTCTTGTATATAGGAGCAGTATTATAGTAGTTATATTCTTGTATATAGGAGCAGTATTATAGTAGTTATATTCCTGTACATAGGGGCAGTATTATAGTAGTTATATTCTTGTATATAGGAGCAGTATTATAGTAGTTATATTCTTGTACATAGGGGCAATATTATAGTAGTTATATTCTTGTACATAGGGGCAGTATTATAGTAGTTATATTCTTGTACATAGGGGCAGTATTATAGTAGTTATATTCTTGTACATAGGGGCAGTATTATAGTAGTTATATTCTTGTACATAGGGACAGTATTATAGTAGTTATATTCTTGTACATAGGAGCAGTATTATAGTAGTTATATTCTTGTACATAGGGGCAGTATTATAGTAGTTATAGTCTTGTACATAGGGGCAGTATTATAGTAGTTATATTCTTGTACATAGGGGCAGTATTATAGTAGTTATATTCTTGTACATAGGGGCAGTATTATAGTAGTTATATTCTTGTACATAGGGACAGTATTATAGTAGTTATATTCTTGTACATAGGAGCAGTATTATAGTAGTTATATTCTTGTACATAGGGGCAGTATTATAGTAGTTATAGTCTTGTACATAGGGGCAGTATTATAGTAGTTATATTCTTGTACATAGGGGCAGTATTATAGTAGTTATATTCTTGTACATAGGGGCAGTATTATAGTAGTTATATTCTTGTACATAGGGGCAGTATTATAGTAGTTATGTTTTGGTATATAGGGGCAGTATTATAGGAGATATTCTGGTATTGTCGTTTATCTCTGTTGTATTGTTGTTAGTGTTGAGCATTCCGATACCGCAAGTATCGGGTATCGGCCGATATTTGCGGTATCGGAATTCCGATACTGAATTCCGATACTTCCCGCGTATCGGATACCGGAATCGGAAGTTCCCAGAATTCAAATTGAACGCAGCAGCCAATGAGGAATGAATGAAAGTGTGGGCACATCCTGTTTAGCATGGTGGGCATGTAAGTACTGGCAAGGCTTGGATTGGCTGCTGAAATGATGTCACTCTGCACTATAAAAAAGCGCTGCCGCCATTTTGCGCTCACTCTGCTGTGATTTCAGTTAGGGACAGGACGCTGTGTTCTAACTGAGGGCCAGTTGAGATAGCTAATTGCTTTATTTTCCTTTCCAAAGGCTAATTTAGCAAAACGCTGTGTGTTCTTCACTGTTCACCTTGCTCTTGCCTTGCAGCGCTGTTTTAACAGCGTTCTGCAAGGTCTCTGTGTGTGTGTGTGTGTGCAGCTCACTCTGTAGTCTGTGTGCAGCCATATACCCGGTTGTATTCAGCTCAGGGGGGGTTCACACTGCCTCACACAGTTGTTCTTTTTTGCTCTTAGTGCAGCCTGCTGCACATTTTTTCTCAAATTTCCTATTAGTGTTTTTCCACCAGTCTCCAGCTCTATTGTGGAAAAACACTACATAGGATAACCTAGAGGGGGGTTTTTGGGCCTTGCAGCGCCGTTTACGGCTGTCTGCACGGTCTCCGTGTGAGCCCAGCTCGCCCTGTAGTCTGTGTGCAGCCATAGCCGGTTGGATTCAGCTCAGGGTTCGTTACTGGCTCATACCTTGAGAAAAATTTTCCTTTTTTTCAAATAGTGCAGCCTGTTTAAAATTTGAAAAAAAAAATTCCTATTAGTGTCTTTCCACTCGTATCCAGCTAAATAGTGGAAAAACACTATATAGGATAACCTAGAGGAGGGTTTTTTGGCCTTGCAGCGCCGTTTACGGCTGTCTGCACGGTCTCCGTGTGAGCCCAGCTCGCCCTGTAGTCTGTGTGCAGCCATAGCCGGTTGGATTCAGCTCAGGGTTCGTTACTGGCTCATACCTTGAGAAAAATTTTCCTTTTTTTCAAATAGTGCAGCCTGTTTAAAATTTGAAAAAAAAAATTCCTATTAGTGTCTTTCCACTCGTATCCAGCTAAATAGTGGAAAAACACTATATAGGATAACCTAGAGGAGGGTTTTTTGGCCTTGCAGCGCCGTTTACGGCTGTCTGCACGGTCTCCGTGTGAGCCCAGCTCGCCCTGTAGTCTGTGTGCAGCCATAGCCGGTTGGATTCAGCTCAGGGTTCGTTACTGGCTCATACCTTGAGAAAAATTTTCCTTTTTTTCAAATAGTGCAGCCTGTTTAAAATTTGAAAAAAAAAATTCCTATTAGTGTCTTTCCACTCGTATCCAGCTAAATAGTGGAAAAACACTATATAGGATAACCTAGAGGAGGGTTTTTTGGCCTTGCAGCGCCGTTTACGGCTGTCTGCACGGTCTCCGTGTGAGCCCAGCTCGCCCTGTAGTCTGTGTGCAGCCATAGCCGGTTGGATTCAGCTCAGGGTGCGTTACTGCCTCATACCTTGAAAAACAATTTCCTTTTTTTCAAATAGTGCAGCCAGTTTAAAATTTGAAAAAAAAAATTCCTATTAGTGTCTTTCCACTTGTATCCAGCTAAATAGTGGAAAAACACTATATAGGATAACCTAGAGGAGGGTTTCTTGGCCTTGCAGCGCCGTTTACGGCTGTCTGCACGGTCTCCGTGTGATTTAAACTAGCTCTGTAGCCCGATCTGCACCAAAAAAAAGGTTAAGTTCACCAAACACAACTTACACTTGTGTAGGCCACATTTGAAAAATAATAAAGTTTAGTCCACAATTTACAACATTAGTGTTTCTTACACCTGTTAGGAGGAGCATTACAGGAATAAGCACACTAAGGCCTTAGTACTTTTCTGCTTATCTTTATCTGTCAACCAAGATGAAGAGGGCAGGGAGTAAGGCACGTGGGCGTGGGCGCGGAGCAGGGAGAGGAGCAGGGAGAGGACGTGGTGATTCTGTGCCTGCTGCGGGCGCCGGTGACTCGTCGTCACTCAGTTTCAGCAGGGAACAGTCCTTCATGCGCAGCTTTGTCGGAGAGCGCCGTGCACCGCTGCTGCGTGAAGACCAAATTGAAGCCGTTGTCGGGTGGATGGCAGCTAACGCCTCGGCATCGACTTCAGTTAGTGCCACATCCTCTCAGGCACAGAGCACTGGAGAGCAGCCATCTGTCTCTTCACCACCTGCCAAATTGGCCAGGCAGTCAGAGAGCCCAGGACAGGAGCCGTCTCTACTTCTGTTCTCTGAATCTCTTGGCTTGGAAACAGGGGGCCAGCCAAGCAGCATTGGAGAAATGGAAGAAGAGGCAGTGTGCAGTGATGCCCAACACCTTTTTCTCTCTGACTCTGAAGAGGCAGGTGGGCCAGTGCCTCCGGTGACCACAGCGCAGTACGCATCTGATGATGAAACTCAGGTGCCGCTTTCTCGTGCGTACTGTGCTGCTGAGACTACCCAGGAGGAGCAGTTGGTGGCAGAGGGTAGTGGAGATGATGAGGTCCTTGACCCATCGTGGCGTGAGGAACAGGAAGGTGGTGGGAGCAGCTCAGAGGAAGAGCTTCCTCTTACGGGCCAAAGAGGGAGAGGGAGGGGGAAGACTGCGGAGCCTGTAGCCTCCACTTTGGCACCCGTTAGGAGCCTGTCTCTTTCCAAAGCCAAAAAGGGCGCTCCCAAGACTTGCAGTGCCTGGTCCTTTTTTGACACAGTTGCAGATGACATTTGTTTTGTCAAATGCAAGCTGTGTCATCATAAAGTAAAAAGAGGGAAAAATGTCAGCAACCTCAATACCACAAATATGTGGAAACATGTGCGGACCAGGCACGCGGTGGAGTTACAGAAACACACTGAAGATGTAGGCCAACCAACAGCGGCAGCTACCACCTCTTCAGCTCGTGTTGCCTCTTCCTCCAGCTCACGCACAGCTGGTTTGGCTTCCTCCCAGAGACCTTGTGTAATTCCACCCACAGCACCACCTTCCCAGTCATCCTCACACTCCCAGTCTACTCTACAGCCATCGGTAGTACAGGCATGGGAGAAAAGGCGGGCATTCTCGGCCAACCACCCCCGAGCACAGGCTCTGAATGCAGGCATTGCCAAACTGTTGTCCCTGGAAATGCTCTCGTTCAGGCTGGTGGAGACTGACAGCTTCCGTGACTTGATGGCATTGGCAGTCCCACAGTACAAGGTGCCCAGCCGCTTTTACTTCAGCAGGCAGGCTGTCCCTGCCCTGCACAGGCATGTTGAGGCAAACATAAAACATGCGCTACTGAACGCCGTCAGTAGCAAGGTCCACCTCACCACCGATGCGTGGACCAGTCAGCATGGACAGGGGCGATATGTTTCCCTCACTGCCCATTGGGTTAATGTTGTTGAGCCAGGTACAGATCGTGCGAGTGGCGCAGGACGTGTCCTGCCCACTCCAAGGATTGCAGGAATCCAGTCTGTACGCATCGACTCCTCCTCTTACACCAGTTCCTCTGATTCCTCTCTGCAGGATCCGTCACAGTCCACCCCCACATGGACCCGTGAACGTTTACCTATGACCGACATGAGCACAGCCGTGGCCAAACGTCAGCAGGCCGTCTTGAAACTAGTTTCATTGGGGCATCGAAGCCACACAGCGCAGGAGCTCTGGAATGCCATAAAGCAGGAGAGCGATGTGTGGTTACTGCCAGCGAATCTCCAGCCAGGCATGGTAGTGTGTGACAATGGCCGAAATCTGGTGGCAGCTTTGGCCCTTGGCAACCTCACTCACATCCCATGTCTGGCACATGTGCTCAATTTGGTTGTGCAGAGTTTTCTGAGGGACTATCCGGATCTTGATGCCCTGCTGCACAAGGTCCGCCTAGAGTGTGCTCACTTGCGGCGTTCCAGCTTGGCCAGATCCCGCATTGCTGCTCTGCAGCGCCGATTCCGCCTTCCGGAACACCGCATCATATGTGACCTACCTACCCGGTGGAATTCCACGTTACATATGTTGGAGCGGTTGTGTGAGCAGCAGCAAGCAGTTATGGAGTACCAGCTGCATCAGGCGCAAAGAAGTCGCAGTCAGCGCCGATCAGACTTCACAACCACAGAGTGGGCCACTATGAAGGACGTCTGCCAGGTTTTGCGTCCTTTTGATTATTCCACGCGGATGGCAAGTGCAGATGATGCACTAGTCAGCATGACTGTCCCCCTTATCTGCCTGCTTCAGCAAACTTTGCAAGGGTTAAGGGATGATGTGGTGGAAGAGGTGGAGGATGAGGAGTCACCTTTTCCATCAGCTTCTGGAGAGTCAGCGCCACGTGGTTCCTCACAAAGGGGTACGCAGGGGCCAATTTGTGAGGAGGATGAGGAGGAGTCAATGGAGGAGGAAGAGCTCCGTCCAGAGGAGGGAGCGACACAATTGTCCAGTGGTCAGTGTGTACAGCGAGGGTGGGGTGATGACGAGCGGGCAGAGATCATGTCTCAAGCAGGGGACAGCGTTTCTGGGCCGGTTGGCACTCTGCAGCACATGGTGGATTTCATGCTGCAGTGCCTGAGAAACGACCGCCGCATCGACCACATTCTCAACATGCCTGATTATTGGGTGTTCACCCTCCTCGATCCTCGCTACCGGGACAACGTCCAAAACCTCATCCCTGCGTTGACCCGGGAGCGTAAATTGCGGGAGTACCACGACACACTGGTGAATTCCATCATCTTCTCCTGTCCAACTGAGAGGAGTGCTGCTAGTGCTTTACAAAGCAGCTCAGTGCGTCGAGGCAGTGGGGGAGGCTCTGCCCAAAGAGGGAGCAGAAGCAGTGCCTCTGCCCAAGGCAAGCCCAGTATGGCACAACTCTGGCACACTTTTGTGTGCCCGCCCCAAATGTCTACACCATCACCGGCGGCTCCAGTCAGCAGGAGGCAACGGTTCCGTCAGATGGTGACAGACTACATGGCTTGCCCTCTTACTGTACTCCCAGACGGCTCTTCCCCGTTCAAGTTTTGGGTCTCTAAGCTGGATACATGGCCAGAGCTAAGCCAGTATGCATTGGAGGTGCTGGCTTGCCCTGCGGCTAGTGTCTTATCGGAACGTGTCTTTAGTGCCGCAGGTGGTGTACTAACAGACCGTCGCATGCGACTATCCTCCGATAACGTTGACCGGCTTACTTTCCTGAAAATGAACCAGGCCTGGATCTCGCAGGAATTTGCCACTCCTCTGCCTGATTAAGTAATTGGGTGTCATCCAGGTCTCCTGCTGTGTTCATCTTTCTACCACCTGAACTGCTATTCCTGGGCTCCAACACCGCCAGTTGCGGCTCAGAAGTGCAGGCTGCACAGTAAAAACATACGACCCAGTGTTATTGGGTTTCAGTAACGTCAGCTGATCCCCAGCTGTGTAGCCGGCAATGTGTCCTGCGACCGCCACGCTGGCACAACAACCTAAATGTAAGGGAACCTGTCCCCCCCCCCCCCCCCGTCGTTTGTTACTGAAAGAGCCATCTTGTGCAGCAGTAATGCTGCACAAGGAAAAGGTAGCTCTTTTTTTTTAGCTCTTTGCACACGCAGAACTTAACACTTATAAAATGTGTTCACTGATACCGTTATACCGTCCCGGAGCTGGGACTTTCCTTCGTAATGTGACGCAGCACAGCCGTCATTCCTACCCCCTTGGTGCCATGCGCTGCCTCCTCAGCGTTGTTTTAAGCTGTCACGGAGCCTGCGCTGTTCTGTTATCCCTTGGGCATGCCCTATTTGCGCTGCCTGTCTTCTGACATAATTTGGTGTCAGGCGGGCTGCGCCTGTGCGGCCGCGGTGCCCGAGATCCCGCCTCGCAGTGTCTTCTGATTGAGTCACACTGCGGGCCTGGGATCCATGGGCATGCGCAGTGCATATCTTCCCCTCGGGCTCTCGCTCATTTCCCTCCGCCTTCTTTAGACTGTGCGCCGTCAGCTGATCCCTAGCATGCCACGGCCGTGACACCGCACAGTCTGAAGAAGAGGGAAGGAGGGGAGTGAGAGTCGAGGTTATGCACTGTGCATGCCCATGGTTCCAAGGCCCGCAGTGGGATTACGTTAGATGAGACTGCGAGGTGGGATCTGGAGCAGCGTGGACGCACAGGCACTGACAGCCTGACACCAAATTATGTCAGAAGACAGGCAGCGCTAATTGGGCATGGCCAAGGGCTAACAGAACAGCGCAGGCTCCGTGGCAGCTTAAAACAACGCTGAGGAGGCAGCGCACGGCATCAAGGGGATAGGAATGACAGCTGTGCTGTGTCCCATTACGAAGGAAATTCGCACCTCCGGAACGGTTTAACGGTATAAAGGGACACATTTTTAGTGTTTACTTCGGTGTTTGCAAGGAGCATAATTAAAAGAGCAACCTTTTCCTTTTGCATCCTTAGTGCTGCACAACATGGCTCTTTCAGCTACAAACGTCTTGGGGGGGGGGGGTTAAAGGTTTCCTTTCAACTTGCTCCAATCAGGCTTCGGCCTACACTCTGTTCCTCTGCTCCTCCTGCTGTCCCTGGGCTCTAACACCGCCAGTTGGTGCCTGGAAGTGCTGTGTGCACAGTCAACAGTCGCTCCTCTGTTATTGGGGTTCAGTAACGTCAGCTGATCCCCAGCTGTGTGTGCGGCAATACCTCCAATCTGCTCCTCCTGCTGTCCCTGGGCTCTAACACCGCCAGTTGGTGCCTGGAAGTGCTGTGTGCACAGTCAACAGTCGCTCCTCTGTTATTGGGGTTCAGTAACGTCAGCTGATCCCCAGCTGTGTATCCGGCAACGTGTCATGCGACCGCCACGCTGGCACAACTAAAATGTAAGGGGACCTGTCCCCCCCCCCCCTAGGCGTTTGTTACTGAAAGAGCCACCATGTGCAGCACTAATACTGCACAAGGGAAAGGTCGCTCTTGAAATTATGCTCCTTGCAAACGCTGAACTACACACTCATGTAATGTGTCCCCTCACACCGTCCAACCGTCCCGGAGGTGGGACTTTCCTTTGTAATGTGACACAGCACAGCCGTCATTGCTACCCCCTTGGCACCGTGCGCTGCCTCCTTAGCGTTGTTTGATTCCGTCATGGACCCTGCGCTGTTATGTTATCCCTTGGCCATGCACAGTTTGCGCTGCCCGTCCTCTGACATCATTTGTTGTCGTCCTGGCTGCGCCTGTGCGTCCACGCTGCCCGAAATCACACCTCGCAGTGTCGTCTAATGTGATCCCACAGTGGGCCTGGTATCCATGGCCATGCGCAGTGCATATACTAGCCTCTCACTCCCCTTCTTCACGCTTCTTCAGACTAGGCGGCGTCAGCTGATCCCTAATAGCATGCCACGGCCGTGACGCCGCACAGTCTGAAGAAGCAGGAAGGAGGTGAGTGAGAGGCGATGATATGCACTGCGCATGCCCATGGATCCCTGGCCCGCAGTGGGACTACATTAGATGACACTGCAAGGTTGGATCTCGGGCAGCTTGGACGCACAGGCACTGCCAGCCTGACACCTACATGATGTCAGAAGACGGGCACCGCTAACTGTGCATGGCCAAGGGATAACATTACAGTGCGGGCTCCGTGACAGAACCAAACAACGTTGAGGAGGTGGTGCCCGGCACCAAGGGGGTTGGAATGACGGCTGTGCTGTGTCACATTACAAAGGAAAGTCCCACTTCCGGGATGGTTTGACGGTGTGAGGGGACACATTATATGAGTGTGTACTTCAGCGTTTGCAAGGAGCATAATTTTCGGAGCCACCATTTTCCATGTGCAGTATTACTGCTGTACAAGATGGCTCTTTCAGCAACAAATGCCTGGGGGGGGGGGTTAAAGGTTCCCTTTCAACTTGCTCCACTGCAGGCTTCGGCCTACACTCTGCTCCTCTTTGATTCCCTGGGTTTCAACACTGTCAGTTGCCACCTGGAAGTGTTGTCTACACAGAAAAAAACACTAGGTGATGTGTCAGTGGGGTTCAGCACCGCCAGCTGTTCCCCTGCTGTGTAGTCGGCAACGTGTCCAGCACAAGCCACGCTGGCACAACAGAACAAAAGCTGCCACCAGTGCAGGCTTCGGCCTACACTCTGCTCCTCTCCTCCTCCTGCTGACCCTGGGCTCAAACACCGCTAGTTTTTGCCCGGAAGTGCTAGCTGCACAGAGAAAAACACCAGCCAATGTGTTAGTGGGGTTCAGCAACGCCAGCTGTTCCCCTGCTGTGTAGCCGGCAACGTGACCTGCAAACGCCATGCAGGCACAGGAACTGAAATTAAAAGGGAACCTGGCCCCACCCCCCCAGGTGTTTCTATGTATAACAGCCACCTAGTACAGCAGTACTGCTGCATTTGTACAAGGTGGCTGACTTTTTCTCCTTGCCCACGTGGAACTCAACACGTACAAAATGTGTCTCATTGAGACCATTCCACTGTCCCTGAGGTGTGACTTTCCTTTGTAATGATACGCAGCACCCCCCTTGGTAGCGTTTCCCGTCTTTTGTCATCATGGTTAGCTGGCTGCGCCTGTGCATCCGCCCTGCTAGAAACAACGCCCCTCGTTGTCATATTTATTTTGTCAGCGAGGGTGTGGTTTATGGGCACGAGCAGTGCATATGTTCGCCTGTCTTAACTCATCTCCTTCCGCCTTCTTCAGACTGTGCGGCCTCCTGGCCGTGGTAGGCGATAAGGGATCAGCTGAGGCCGCCCAGTCTGGAGCCGGTGTAAGGACATGTGTAAGCGGCAAACCTATTTACTGCACAAGGCCACGAATCCCAGCCACGTAGTGTGATTGTTTGAAAACACACTGTGGGTCTGGGATTCATGTCCATCGCTAACCGCAACGGCCGACATGAAATGAGGTCAGAAGACAGGAAGCGCTCACAGCGCATGGCCAAGGGATCAGAATAGCGCAGACTCCTGTACAGCAAATAACAACGCTCAGGAATCTGCGCCCAGTACCTAGGTGCAAATTTTGACACCTGTGCTGCGTCTCGTTAAAAAGACAAGTCACGCCTCCACAACTGTTTGACAGTATAATGGGCTAAATAGTGTACGTGTTTTAGTCAGCGTGTGCAAGGAGCAAAACAAATAGAGCAACCTTTTACTTGTGCAGCATTAATGCTGCACAAGGTGTGGCTCTTGTACCTTGCAACACCTGAGGGGGGGGTTAAAGGTAACCTTTGAAATTGGTTCAACTAGGCTTCGGCCTACACTCTGCTCCTCTCCTCCTCCTGCTGACCCTGGGCTCAAACAACGCCAGTTTCTGCCCGGACATGCTAGCTGCACAGAGAAAAACACCAGCCAATGTGTTAGTGGGGTTCAGCACCGCCTGCTGTTCCCCCGCTGTGTAGCCGGCATCGTGTCCAGCACAAGCCACGCTGGCACAACCGACCAAAAGCTGCCACCAGTGCAGGCTTCGGCCTACACTTTGCTCCTCTCCTCCTCCTCCTGCTGACCCTGGGCTCTAACACCGCTAGTTTTTGCCCGGACATGCAATCTGCACAGAGAAAAACACCAGTCAATGTGTCAGTGGGGTTCAGCAACGCCAGCTGTTCCCCTGCTGTGTAGCTTGCAACGTGACCTGCAAACGCCACGCAGGCACATGAACTGAAATTGAAGGGAGCCTGCCCCCCACCCACAGGTGTTTCTATGTATATCAGCCACCTTGTACAGCAGTACTGCTGCATTTGTACGAGGTGGCTGACTTTTTCTCCTTGCCCACGTGGAACTCAACACGTACAAAATGTGTCTCATTAGAGACCATTACAATGTCCCTGAGGTGTGACTTTCCTTTGTAATGACACGCAGCACCACCCTTGTTAGCGCTGCCCGTCTTTTGACATCATTGGTTAGCTGGCTGCGCCTGTGCATCTCCCCTGCTCGAAACAACGGCCCTCGGTGTCTTATTTTTTTGGACAGCGAGGGTGTGATTGATGGGCATGTGCAGTGCATATGTTTGCCTGTGTTCACTCATCTCCTTCCGCCTTCTTCAGACTGGGTGTCCTCATGGCCGCGGCAGGCGATAAGGGATCAGATGAGGCCGCCCAGTCTGAAGCAGGTGTAAGGACATGTGTGAGCGGCAAACATATTTAGTGCACCAGGGCACGAATCCCAGCACCGCAGTGTGATTTTTTAAAAACACACTGTGGGTCTGGGATTCATGTCCATCGCTAACCGCAACGGCCGACATGAAATGAGGTCAGAAGACAGGAAGCGCTCACAGCGCATGGCCAAGGGATCACAATAGCGCAGACTCCTGTACAGCAAATAACAACGCTCAGGAATCTGCGCCCAGTACCTAGGTGCAAATTTTGACACCTGTGCTGCGTCTCGTTAAAAAGACAAGTCACGCCTCCACAACTGTTTGACAGTATAATGGGCTAAATAGTGTACGTGTTTTAGTCAGCGTGTGCAAGGAGCAAAACAAATAGAGCAACCTTTTACTTGTGCAGCATTAATGCTGCACAAGGTGTGGCTCTTGTACCTTGCAACACCTGAGGGGGGGGTTAAAGGTAACCTTTGAAATTGGTTCAACTAGGCTTCGGCCTACACTCTGCTCCTCTCCTCCTCCTGCTGACCCTGGGCTCAAACAACGCCAGTTTCTGCCCGGACATGCTAGCTGCACAGAGAAAAACACCAGCCAATGTGTTAGTGGGGTTCAGCACCGCCTGCTGTTCCCCCGCTGTGTAGCCGGCATCGTGTCCAGCACAAGCCACGCTGGCACAACCGACCAAAAGCTGCCACCAGTGCAGGCTTCGGCCTACACTTTGCTCCTCTCCTCCTCCTCCTGCTGACCCTGGGCTCTAACACCGCTAGTTTTTGCCCGGACATGCAATCTGCACAGAGAAAAACACCAGTCAATGTGTCAGTGGGGTTCAGCAACGCCAGCTGTTCCCCTGCTGTGTAGCTTGCAACGTGACCTGCAAACGCCACGCAGGCACATGAACTGAAATTGAAGGGAGCCTGCCCCCCACCCACAGGTGTTTCTATGTATATCAGCCACCTTGTACAGCAGTACTGCTGCATTTGTACGAGGTGGCTGACTTTTTCTCCTTGCCCACGTGGAACTCAACACGTACAAAATGTGTCTCATTAGAGACCATTACAATGTCCCTGAGGTGTGACTTTCCTTTGTAATGACACGCAGCACCACCCTTGTTAGCGCTGCCCGTCTTTTGACATCATTGGTTAGCTGGCTGCGCCTGTGCATCTCCCCTGCTCGAAACAACGGCCCTCGGTGTCTTATTTTTTTGGACAGCGAGGGTGTGATTGATGGGCATGTGCAGTGCATATGTTTGCCTGTGTTCACTCATCTCCTTCCGCCTTCTTCAGACTGGGTGTCCTCATGGCCGCGGCAGGCGATAAGGGATCAGATGAGGCCGCCCAGTCTGAAGCAGGTGTAAGGACATGTGTGAGCGGCAAACATATTTAGTGCACCAGGGCACGAATCCCAGCACCGCAGTGTGATTTTTTAAAAACACACTGTGGGTCTGGGATTCATGTCCATCGCTAACCGCAACGGCCGACATGAAATGAGGTCAGAAGACAGGAAGCGCTCACAGCGCATGGCCAAGGGATCACAATAGCGCAGACTCCTGTACAGCAAATAACAACGCTCAGGAATCTGCGCCCAGTACCTAGGTGCAAATTTTGACACCTGTGCTGCGTCTCGTTAAAAAGACAAGTCACGCCTCCACAACTGTTTGACAGTATAATGGGCTAAATAGTGTACGTGTTTTAGTCAGCGTGTGCAAGGAGCAAAACAAATAGAGCAACCTTTTACTTGTGCAGCATTAATGCTGCACAAGGTGTGGCTCTTGTACCTTGCAACACCTGAGGGGGGGGTTAAAGGTAACCTTTGAAATTGGTTCAACTAGGCTTCGGCCTACACTCTGCTCCTCTACTCCTCCTGCTGACCCTGGGCTCAAACACCGCTAGTTTTTGCCCGGAAATGCTAGCTGCACAGAGAAAAACACCAGCCAATGTGTTAGTGGGGTTCAGCACCGCCAGCTGTTCCCCTGCTGTGTAGTCGGCAACGTGTCCAGCACAAGCCACGCTGGCACAACCGACCAAAAGCTGCCACCAGTGCAGGCTTCGGCCTACACTTTGCTCCTCTCCTCCTCCTGCTGACCCTGGGCTCAAACAACGCCAGTTTCTGCCCGGACATGCTAGCTGCACAGAGAAAAACACCAGCCAATGTGTTAGTGGGGTTCAGCACCGCCTGCTGTTCCCCCGCTGTGTAGCCGGCATCGTGTCCAGCACAAGCCACGCTGGCACAACCGACCAAAAGCTGCCACCAGTGCAGGCTTCGGCCTACACTTTGCTCCTCTCCTCCTCCTGCTGACCCTGGGCTCAAACAACGCCAGTTTCTGCCCGGACATGCTAGCTGCACAGAGAAAAACACCAGCCAATGTGTTAGTGGGGTTCAGCAACGCCAGCTGTTCCCCTGCTGTGTAGCTTGCAACGTGACCTGCAAACGCCACGCAGGCACATGAACTGAAATTGAAGGGAGCCTGCCCCCCACCCACAGGTGTTTCTATGTATATCAGCCACCTTGTACAGCAGTACTGCTGCATTTGTACGAGGTGGCTGACTTTTTCTCCTTGCCCACGTGGAACTCAACACGTACAAAATGTGTCTCATTAGAGACCATTACAATGTCCCTGAGGTGTGACTTTCCTTTGTAATGACACGCAGCACCCCCATTGTTAGCGCTGCCCGTCTCCTGACATCATTGGTTGGCTGGCTGTGCCTGTGCGTCCCCCCTGCCCGACACAACGCCCCCCGTTGTCTCATATATTTTGACTGCGAGGGTGTGATTGATGGGCACGAGCAGTGCATATGTTCCCCTGTTTTCACTCCCCTCCTTCCGCCTTCTTCTGACTGTGCGGCCTCATGGCCGCGGCATGCGATAAGGGATCAGCTGAGGCCGCCCAGTCTGAAGCAGGTGTAAGGACATGTGTGAGCGGCGAACATATTTACTGCACAAGGCCACGAATCCCAGCACCGCAGTGTGACTTTAGGAAAAGCCACTGTGGGTCTGGGATTTATGGCCATCGTTAACCGCACCGGCCAACATGAAATGAGGTCATGAGACGGCCTGCACTAACAGGGTATTGCCAAGGGATAACACAAGAGCGCAGACTCCTGTACAGCAAATAACAACGCTCAGGAATCTGCGCCCAGTACCTAGGTGCAAATTTTGACACCTGTGCTGCGTCTCGTTAAAAAGACAAGTCACGCCTCCACAACTGTTTGACAGTATAATGGGCTAAATAGTGTACGTGTTTAATTCAGCGTGTGCAAGGAGCAAAATTAAATAGAGCAACCTTTGACTTGTGCATCATTAATGCTGTTCAAGGTGTGGCTCTTGTACCTTGCAACACCTGAGGGGGGGGTTTAAGGTAACCTTTGAAATTGGTTCAACTAGGCTTCGGCCTACACTCTGCTCCTCTACTCCTCCTGCTGACCCTGGGCTCAAACACCGCTAGTTTTTGCCCGGAAATGCTAGCTGCACAGAGAAAAACACCAGCCAATGTGTTAGTGGGGTTCAGCACCGCCAGCTGTTCCCCTGCTGTGTAGTCGGCAACGTGTCCAGCACAAGCCACGCTGGCACAACAGAACAAAAGCTGCCACCAGTGCAGGCTTCGGCCTACACTTTGCTCCTCTCCTCCTCCTCCTGCTGACCCTGGGCTCTAACACCGCTAGTTTTTGCCCGGACATGCAATCTGCACAGAGAAAAACACCAGTCAATGTGTCAGTGGGGTTCAGCAACGCCAGCTGTTCCCCTGCTGTGTAGCTTGCAACGTGACCTGCAAACGCCACGCAGGCACATGAACTGAAATTGAAGGGAGCCTGCCCCCCACCCCCCCAGGTGTTTCTATGTATAACAGCCACCTTGTACAGCAGTACTGCTGCATTTGTACAAGGTGGCTGACTTTTTCTCCTTGCACACGTGGAACTCAACAAGTACAAAATGTGTCTCATTACAGACCATTACAATGTCCCTGAGGTGTGACTTTCCTTTTTAATGACACGCAGCACCCCCATTGTTAGCGCTGCCCGTCTCCTGACATCATTGGTTGGCTGGCTGTGCCTGTGCGTCCCCCCTGCCCGACACAACGCCCCCCGTTGTCTCATATATTTTGACTGCGAGGGTGTGATTGATGGGCACGAGCAGTGCATATGTTCCCCTGTTTTCACTCCCCTCCTTCCGCCTTCTTCTGACTGTGCGGCCTCATGGCCGCGGCATGCGATAAGGGATCAGCTGAGGCCGCCCAGTCTGAAGCAGGTGTAAGGACATGTGTGAGCGGCGAACATATTTACTGCACAAGGCCACGAATCCCAGCACCGCAGTGTGACTTTAGGAAAAGCCACTGTGGGTCTGGGATTTATGGCCATCGTTAACCGCACCGGCCAACATGAAATGAGGTCATGAGACGGCCTGCACTAACAGGGTATTGCCAAGGGATAACACAAGAGCGCAGACTCCTGTACAGCAAATAACAACGCTCAGGAATCTGCGCCCAGTACCTAGGTGCAAATTTTGACACCTGTGCTGCGTCTCGTTAAAAAGACAAGTCACGCCTCCACAACTGTTTGACAGTATAATGGGCTAAATAGTGTACGTGTTTAATTCAGCGTGTGCAAGGAGCAAAATTAAATAGAGCAACCTTTGACTTGTGCATCATTAATGCTGTTCAAGGTGTGGCTCTTGTACCTTGCAACACCTGAGGGGGGGGTTAAAGGTAACCTTTGAAATTGGTTCAACTAGGCTTCGGCCTACACTCTGCTCCTCTACTCCTCCTGCTGACCCTGGGCTCAAACACCGCTAGTTTTTGCCCGGAAATGCTAGCTGCACAGAGAAAAACACCAGCCAATGTGTTAGTGGGGTTCAGCACCGCCAGCTGTTCCCCTGCTGTGTAGTCGGCAACGTGTCCAGCACAAGCCACGCTGGCACAACAGAACAAAAGCTGCCACCAGTGCAGGCTTCGGCCTACACTTTGCTCCTCTCCTCCTCCTCCTGCTGACCCTGGGCTCTAACACCGCTAGTTTTTGCCCGGACATGCAATCTGCACAGAGAAAAACACCAGTCAATGTGTCAGTGGGGTTCAGCAACGCCAGCTGTTCCCCTGCTGTGTAGCTTGCAACGTGACCTGCAAACGCCACGCAGGCACATGAACTGAAATTGAAGGGAGCCTGCCCCCCACCCCCCCAGGTGTTTCTATGTATAACAGCCACCTTGTACAGCAGTACTGCTGCATTTGTACAAGGTGGCTGACTTTTTCTCCTTGCACACGTGGAACTCAACAAGTACAAAATGTGTCTCATTACAGACCATTACAATGTCCCTGAGGTGTGACTTTCCTTTTTAATGACACGCAGCACCCCCATTGTTAGCGCTGCCCGTCTCCTGACATCATTGGTTGGCTGGCTGTGCCTGTGCGTCCCCCCTGCCCGACACAACGCCCCCCGTTGTCTCATATATTTTGACTGCGAGGGTGTGATTGATGGGCACGAGCAGTGCATATGTTCCCCTGTTTTCACTCCCCTCCTTCCGCCTTCTTCTGACTGTGCGGCCTCATGGCCGCGGCATGCGATAAGGGATCAGATGAGGCCGTCCAGTCTGAAGCAGGTGTAAGGACATGTGTGAGCGGCAAACATATTTACTGCACCAGGGCACGAATCCCAGCACCGCAGTGTGATTTTTTAAAAACACACTGTGGGTCTGGGATTCATGTCCATCGCTAACCGCAACGGCCAACATGAAATGAGGTCATAAGACAGGAAGCGCTCACAGCGCATGGCCAAAGGATCACAAGAGCGCAGACTCCTGTACAGCAACTAACAACGCTCAGGAAGCTGCGCCCATGCAAAAAGGTGTTTTCGACACCTGTGCTGCTTTTCTTTAAAAAGACAAGTCACGCCTCCACTACTGTTAAACAGTATAATGGGCTAAATAGTCTACGTGTTGCATTCAGCTTGTGCAAGTAGACAAATTAATAGAGCAACCTTTTACTTGTGCAGCATTAATGCTGCAGAAGGAGTGGCTCTTGTTCTTTGTAACACCTGAGGGGGGGTTAAAGGTAACCTTTGAAATTGGTTCAACTAGGCTTCGGCCTACACTCTGCTCCTCTCCTCCTCCTGCTGACCCTGGGCTGTAACAACGCTAGTTTTTGCCCGGAAATGCTAGCTGCACAGAGAAAAACACCAGCCAATGTGTTAGTGGGGTTCAGCAACGCCAGCTGTTCCCCCGCTGTGTAGCCGGCATCGTGTCCAGCACAAGCCACGCTGGCACAACCGACCAAAAGCTGCCACCAGTGCAGGCTTCGGCCTACACTTTGCTCCTCTCCTCCTCCTCCTGCTGACCCTGGGCTCAAACACCGCTAGTTTTTGCCCGGAAATGCTAGCTGCACAGAGAAAAACACCAGCCAATGTGTTAGTGGGGTTCAGCAACGCCAGCTGTTCCCCCGCTGTGTAGCCGGCATCGTGTCCAGCACAAGCCACGCTGGCACAACCGACCAAAAGCTGCCACCAGTGCAGGCTTCGGCCTACACTTTGCTCCTCTCCTCCTCCTCCTGCTGACCCTGGGCTCAAACACCGCTAGTTTTTGCCCGGAAATGCTAGCTGCACAGAGAAAAACACCAGCCAATGTGTTAGTGGGGTTCAGCACCGCCAGCTGTTCCCCTGCTGTGCAGCTTGCAACGTGACCTGCAAACGCCACGCAGGCACATGAACTGAAATTGAAGGGAGCCTGGCCCCCACCCCCAGGTGTTTCTATGTATAACAGCCACCTTGTACAGCAGTACTGCTGCATTTGTACAAGGTGGCTGATGTTTTCTCCTTGCCCACGTGGAACTCAACACGTACAAAATGTGTCTCTTTGAGACCATTCCACTGTCCCTGAGGTGTGACTTTCCTTTCTAATGATACGCAGCACCCCCCTTGGTAGCGCTTCCCGTCTTCTGACATCATTGGTTGGCTACTTGCGCCTGTTCGTCCGCCCTGCCTGAATAAAATGCTCCTCGTTGTCTTAATTATTTTGACTGCGAGGGTGTGATTGATGGGCACGAGCAGTGCATATCTTCGCCTGTCTTAACTCATCTCCTTCAGCCTTCTTCAGACTGTGCAGCCTCATGGCCGCGGCATGCAAGAAGGGATCAGCAGAGGCCGCCCAGTCTGAAGCAGGTGTAAGGACGTGTGTGAGCGGCCAAAATATTTACTGCTCAAGGCCACGAATCCCAGCACCGCAGTGTGGCTTTATGAAAAGACACTGTGGGTCTGGGATTTATGGCCATCGTTAACCGCACCGGCCAACATGAAATGATGTCATAAGATGGGCAGCGCTAACAGGGCATTGCCAAGGGATAACACAAGAGCGCAGACTCCTGTACAGCAAATAACAACGCTCAGGAAGCTGCTCCAAGCACCAAGGCGTTATTTTGGACACCTGTGCTGCGTCTCATCAAAAAACCAAGTCACGCATCCACTACAGTTTGACTGTAGAATGGGGTAAATTGTGTATGTCTTTCATTCAGCGTGTGCAAGTAGACAAATTAATAGAGCAACCTTTCACTTGTGCAGCATTAATACTGCACAAGGTGTGTCTCTTGTACTTTGTAACACCTGAGGGGGGGGTTAAAGGTTTCCTTTGAAATTGGTTCAACTAAGCTTCGGCCTACACTCTGCTCCTCTCCTCCTCCTCCTGCTTCAACACGGGCTCTAACATCGCTAGTTTTTGCCCGCAAGTGCTAGCTGCACAGAGAAAAACACACGCCATTGTGTTAGTGGGGTTCAGCAACGCCAGCTGTTCCCCCAGTGTGTAGCCGGCAAAGTGTCCTGCAAACGCAACGCAGACACAAAGCTGCCTCCAGTGCAGGCTTCGGCCTACACTCATCTCCCCCTGCTTACCCTTTGCTCCAACACCGCTAGTTGGGGCTCTAGGAAGACAATCTTTAATAGGCAAGGCAACGCATCCGGGTTCCAGCACCGCCAGCTGGTTCTCGGCAGTGTTCTTGTCACAGGTACTCCCTCGTGCCAAGCCTGGTTTCAGCACCGTCAGCTGTTTCCGGGTTGTGTCAACTTCACTGAGACGCCTATGCTTGCCCCGTCGTGGTGCGGTCGAGTTAGCCAACTCCAGGGTGCCTCCAGTTTAGGAGCTTCCTATGTGGGCTGCGTGAACTGGTAGTCAAGGCTGGTTCTGTAGTGCCAGTAGGCCCAGCTCCCCCTGTAGGACTGTTGGGGTTCGGTAACTCTGCGGCTGCCTCGCGGCCTAGCTGTTCTCTCCTCTCCTGTGGGCCTTGGGGTCCACCACCTGGTTCCAGCACCGTCAGCTGGTTCCGGGCCGAGCCTTTGGCTTAGGTGCCTCCTCCTGGGTATCCGAGTTCCGCCAACGCCAGGCGGTCCTTGGTAGTGCTTTTAAGCGCGGGCACCTACAGCTTAGTAACCGGGTTCCAGCACCGTCAGCTGGTCCTCGGTCGTGCCATTGGCTCTTGCACACTGGGGCAACGCATCCGGGTTCCAGCACCGCCAGCTGGTTCTCGGCAGTGTTTTTGTCACAGGTACTCCCTCGTGCCAAGCCTGGTTTCAGCACCGTCAGCTGTTTCCGGGTTGTGTCAAGCTCACTGAGACACCTATGCTTGCCTCGTCGTGGTGCGGTCGGGTTAGCCAACTCCAGGGTGCCTCCAGTTTAGGAGCTTCCTATGTGGGCTGCGTGAACTGGTAGTCAAGGCTGGTTCTGTAGTGCCAGTAGGCCCAGCTCCCCCTGTAGGACTGTTGGGGTTCGGTAACTGCGGCTGCCTCGCGGCCTAGCTGTTCTCTCCTCTCCTGTGGGCCTTGGGGTCCACC